>NW_022756018.1:14319-18050 GCF_011630105.1 Anneissia japonica
CTGGACGAAACGGTTCTTTAGAATCATATTTCTAAAATCTTCACTATATTTATACTGTTGGATATAATTAATTGTATTTTATTTAATACTTTGAGAATATAATATGAAATAAATAATATATAGAATTTTTGACCTCTGGTAATTTGTACTTAACATTTGTTCATATTTGTGAAGCCTAATTACATTACACACACTTTATCACAAATAATAAACAGGACTACATATTTTGTTTTAACTATTAAAAATATTTGCACACACAAAAGTAAACAAATTAATTACTTGTTCTATTTGTTTATTACATATTATTGTGATTGCTTACGTGTTTGCTTATTAATTATTATTGTTACTTAATTTCATATATATTTTATTCGGATAAGTATTATACCAAAAAAAGCAAACAATTTGCCAACAAAAATTGTGTTAAATGAAAGCCTAAAAATTAATAGTGAATTTAATCATTTTCTAAAGAGTTTCCAGCTATATTTGACAAAAAGCAAAAGGTACACGAAACAAGAACATTTCATTCATCAATTTAAACATACAAAGTTCAGTTAGTAGACCAGTGGGACAGGGGCGCCGAGATGCGGGAGAGGGCAGGTCTTTCCCTTTGAGTAGAACTGGGTCAGGAGGTTCTAAACACAATTTGTCGAGAAGTAAAAGAAATGAAATTAAATGTTTACAGAATATGGGACTACACAAATCCGCTTTTCTGTATTTATTAGAACTGTAGCAATAATAGTAACCATAATAATACAGATACACTGTACTATATTTTTGTATATGTCGTTACTTTTATATTCTTTGTTTATAATTGTATATGTCTTTATACCTGAATAAATATCAAACTGTATGATTTCCTCAGGGCTGATGGTTTTCACAATTCATTTGGCTATTTTGAATATTTGTAGCTTTAGATCCATTGTTTGGTATTTGTTTGCCTTTTTAAAACAGTTATAAAACTTTTAGTAGGAATGTTCAAGTATATCATTCCAACTTTCTGTATTTACTGCCGATAGACGATTAGGAGCATTAGAGTGAGAGCTGATGTTAGCATGTGTTCTCTTGGTCCCCGGTTCAATTTCTACGATGGCCCATAAGGGACACACTGCAAACAAAAAGAAATGCTGCAAACAAAATGTAATGCTGCAAACAAAAAAAACAAAAATGCAAAAAAAAAAAGGATAAGAAAAAAGAAACGCTGCAAACAAAACAAAAATCACCAGCAAACCAAAAATAAAACGCTGCAAACAAAAATTAAAAGGAAACGCGCATTTCATACTCATGACGACAAACAAGAGTCAGATGACATCAGTGGACAGAATAAAAGCCATTTAGTCTGATGTACATTTTTTTAAGCTTTGTGATGGTGTGCTGAGAAGTGTCAGGCATTAATCCTGCACCCTGGTTCAGCCCATGTATAAATTTATTTTATTTTATTTTATTTTTACAAATAAGTACTTTAAATGGAATATACAATTGAAAGTATTTCTTAACACAGGATAAACTGAACACGTATATTTTTCGGGAGGGTGCGGGCAAGCCCTTTGCAACTTCCTATCGTCGAATTCCCACGCTAGCACGTCTCACTTTCCACTGGTGCTCCAAGTTTACACATTCCTGGTTCCGCTCCTCTATGAATTAATCAGATACGTTTCACATTTTGAAATGCTCACAGAATTACATTTATAAAATTATAAATGTCATCTTTCGATAAATCACGGACTTTTGATAGTTTGTAGAAATTTTATTACTAAAGAATTTAAATTTGCTTTCAGAAATTGTAGGGTATAAAGTAATCAGATTGCGTTCTATAAGTAGTCAAAATAAAATGTATGTTATTTTTAACATGGCCGGCGGAAGCTTTTTGGCCAGAAATATATAATGTCTGGAGATTTTTGTATGATCGGAAATGCAAAAAAGGAGGAGAAGGATGGGAAAGAGAATGTTTATCCAGTACCCGACCGAGTTACATTTTCTCGCAATTCATATTGGCGGATCTGGGGGACATTGGTCCTGACCCCTCCCTTGGGCAACAAAAAAAGGGCAAAAACAAAAGAATTTTAGACCTACCTTTTCAGGACCTGTGAGCTTTTTTTTTTTTGGCTATTAGAAAATTCGAATTTTGAAGACTTTAAAATTCATTAAAACACACTTCAAATGTCGGGAAAGCTCAATTCCCGCCATCTAGGAATCAAAATTTTCCCGGGGGAGATCCCCAGACCACCCTTTCTTTTTGGGATTTATCGATTCATGGAAAAAAGAATACGCATGCAAACTACACATTTATTTATGTATGTATACACACATAAAATAAAAAATGAAAAAAATTTACATGACCTATTCCAAGAGGGGAAAACCTTGAATTTTGAAGAGCTTTAAAAGTCATTAAAAGACATTTCAGAAGTCAGGAAAGCTCATCTCTCGCCATCTAGAAATCGAAATTTCCCCCCTTTATCTTTGGACCCCCTTTATCTTTGGAGTTCATTGATTAATTGAATCATTTTCAAGGTGGGGGGGGGGGGCTTGAATTTTGAAGAATTTAAAAGTCATTAAAAGACACCACAGAAGTCGGGAAAGCTCATTTCCCGCCACCTAGGAATCAAAATTTTCCCGGGGAAGAACCACAGGACCTTCCCCTACCCTTTCTTTTGGGATTTATCGATTCATGAAAAAACTACGTATGCAACTTACTCAATCTTTTTTATGTATGTATACACACAAAAGGCCTATTTACTGTAATAACAATGGGAAAAATTATCTGACCGTTTTCAAGAGTGGAAAACCTTGATTTTGGAGAACTTAATTACTTTTACACCTAGATTTGATTCCAGATTTGCATGATTCATATTCCCATTCATCTTATAAGCAGTGGCGTAACGTGGGGGGGGGGCAGGGGGCAGACTGTCTCCCCTGACGGTTTTTACCGGGCTGACCAAGCCGTCGTACCGGGCTGGGTAAGAAGAGAAAAGAAAGAGGGGAGAGGGAGGGAAAGAGAAAGAAGGGGAAAGAAAAAGAAAGGAAAAAGGAAAAGAAAAAGAGAAGAGAAAGTGGCGTAACCACCGGGGGACAAGGGGAAAATATCCATCTATGGAAAATCTTTCCCCATTGAATGCCCTTTTCACCCGGGAAAGTGCCTGAAAATCTCAAATTTTAAAACGCATATTTTGTTGAGGTCGGCCAATTTCCTCTAAAAATTACACATTTTAGGGAGTTTTGATCAATTCCGACGAAATTAGAATTTAGAACAAAAACATTTTTCGCGCGCTTCGGGTGCATTTTTTAATGTTAAAGCTTGTGTTTGCTCTCCTTTGCCTTCTAAATTATAACACATAGTCCCAAACTCAAAGAAAGAAAATTTAAGATCGTTTTACCTAAAAGAAGGGCCTCAATGTGTAATGATGTTGAAAGAATATGTTTGTAATAAATAAACTATAAGGAGAATGCTTATATTCAGTTTATAAAAACGAGTGTGGCCATATATAACATAAGGGCATTTCTTGTTGAAGTAGGCCAATTTCCTCTAAAAATTGCACATTTTAGGGAGTTCTGATCAATTCCGACGAAATTAGAATTAAAAAAACAAAAAATTTCCTCTTTTTAATGTTAAAGCTTGTGCTTGCTCTCCTTTGCCTTCTAAGTTATAACACATAGTCCCAAGCTTGAGAAAGAAAATTTAAGATGGATCGTTTTACCTAAAAGAAGGGCCTCAATGTGTAATGATGGTGAAAGAA
>NW_022756018.1:18088-19800 GCF_011630105.1 Anneissia japonica
CAAACACACGTGTGTGGCCTATATTAATAATAAAATAAGCCCTATGTCGTATTGTTTTCTATATGGTGGGTGGAGGGGGGTATCACCCAAGACCCCTGTTACACGCCTGCTTATAAGTGGGGCCCCCCCCCCCCACTTTAAAAAACGTTCCGCCGGCCCTGTTAATACCGGCATGGTTGTCTTCTCTTCAAAAGAATTCTTATTCCTGTATTTTAACAACTTTCAATTCAAATAATAATAGGCCTAATTCAAAGTTTCTTCTATACCGGTCATATGTATGTAAATATATTTAAACTTTAATCGATTCAGATTAGGCTTATAGATAGAATATACGATCGGCAGTGGAGGTCCCGATTTGTGAGAAGAGCATGCGCACATACTCTTGGTAGACTGGGTTCCAGTCAGTGGTGGCGCAGAGGGGGGGGGGGGGGCTGGGGGTATTCGTTTAGCCAGCATATCGTTTGTGTTTGTGTTTTCATCACAACAACAACCACAATAACAATAATAATAATAATAATAATTTAATGAGACTAATTAAAAATCATTTGCGTTCTGTTATGACAAATGCTCATTTAGATAGCCTCATGATGGTTGGAATACATCGTGATAGGTGAAGCAACCTCGACCATGACAACGTGGTTGACAGATTTCATGCAAAATTTCCATAATATAGAATTTAACTTTCAAGAATGAGGATTTGAAAATGAATTAGATGGTTACATTGCATACTCTTTGTTTCTTGCTTTATTCAAAAAGTTTTGGTTTTGGAAGCTGATTTCAACATTAGAAAGCATAGGCTACATGAAGTCATATTATAGTAACTCAATGCCTATCAAATAAGGACTCCCACCGGGGGCCCTAGGCGGCCCCCTGGCCTCAGCCAAGTGAGACTCGATTCACTTCACTAAACCCCCCCCCCCCTGTCGGGGCCTTTAGCCCCTCCGTCGGGCAGGTCCTGGCGCCACCAC
The DNA here is from genome assembly GCF_011630105.1 of Anneissia japonica. NCBI lineage: Eukaryota > Metazoa > Echinodermata > Crinoidea > Comatulida > Comatulidae > Anneissia > Anneissia japonica. Next base: position 19,057 of record NW_022756018.1, read on the forward strand.
TGGTTCCAGTCCCTAAGCTTGGTCTTAGTGAAAATGCTTAAGGATAAATCAATTTTGGCACAAATGGCGTTCCATATTACTTATTTACATGGCGTTCCATAATGTACTTGGCAAGTCTAACTCTTGGAAGCGCTGCTTCCATTCCAGTGTTAAATTGGCTATTCTGACGCCACCACACGGTTGTCACAATAGCAAATTTTAAGCGTTGTAGGGTATGCCCTGACTTCCATTGACTCACTGAATAAGTGGTTGGCTGATATCAAAGACCAGCCATGCAGAAATTCTAAGTACGATACGATAGGCCCGACTGTGACCTATCCTAGGTACCAAAGTAGGCTAAACATTGAAAAACTTTGCTATTCCAATGTATAGCATTCACTCGAAAAATTAGGGTGTATATAGAAGATCCTGAGTAAGAAATGCTAAATATAACGGAGAAACTGTACTACTATACTATATTTTTTTAAATTTGTTTTGCCCTGGTATGCACGTGAATACCTTGCTTGCCTTGAAGGTCCGCCACCGTTTAAACGCCAATTAATTAGCGATAAATATGTTTTATAGATGACAAATTCTATTTTTATAACTGCCTGTATGATAGGGGATTCCCCACATTACCGATATTTCTTGTATTATAGAGGGCGTTCTTTCTACTTGGTAAAACATTTTCCAGATTCTGAGGCATCATGAGTTTGAATTTGGAACAAATTATATTGGCGCAAAACATAATCAGTACCGTACAAC
>NW_022756018.1:20341-22142 GCF_011630105.1 Anneissia japonica
CAATAGACCTTTCCGGATGTCACACTTAACAACTGACCAATCAGAACAGCGTGTTGTCCAACGAACGCAAGTTAACGCGTCCTGTCGAATTGTGGGATCTTAGCAACAATATCCAAGGGGCGGGGCTTAGCTGAAATGTCCATTCCGTGTATGATCGAGAAGAGTGTTTCTTACGTTGGTGAATTCACCCTCAGTAAATACTTTTATATCCAGGAGTTAATGAATTTTTTTTGAAGAAAGATCCATTAAAGTGTTATTTTATTAATTTCGGCAATTATGAAACAAACAACGCAATACAAATTTCAATGCCCCAGGGAGTGGCAAACGAGGTCTAAGAGAACAACTGTCACCATAAGGCGTGCCACTCTCCAACACTAAGCTTACAATATACATACAGACAATATTCAATACAGAATTACTAGAAATTAAATAAGCCGATATTTTTAAAATGATTTTTTAAAAATATCTTTAAAATTTGACCAGCTATCACATAAAAAAAATCTCTAATTTTGACTGGTAGAGCATTCCATTTACGAATAAATCTAGTCTGAATACAATACAATATAACTAGGGTATAGGTGCTTTCCGAGATGATCAAGTATCGTCTCTAGAAAAAACGTGGGCCAAGGCTTATTCTTCACAGCGGGCCAAGTATACAAGAAAGAAACAATAAGTCTTGTCATTATAGTGTATCTATCTGTACATGTTGCCTTACTCTCAGGCGCGGATCCAGAAAAGTGGGGCCGATCGAGATAACACTAGCCAAGGGGATCCAGGGGCATGTTTTCTAAACACCCGTAAATAACCTCTGAGGTGTTTTGGGCAATAAATTATTTCTCTGTCTTTCTTTCTCTTTTTTTTTCTTTTATTTTGACTTTGCAAAAAGGGGGAAGGCAGGCCAGGCCAGGCCCCCCTACCCCAAACTTAATCCGCCCCCTACATAGTTTTACAATAATCGCTATCATCCTGGACATTTAAAGTGATAAACAACGGAGCTTATACTCTTAAGTTTTTGGTCCTTGGTAGATATAAAATTGGAAACTTTTTAAAATTGTCACAATGCTATAAATCTAACTTTCTTGACTATGTGTCTTTTTTCTAGACTATAGGTAATTATAAGTATGCTTGTATCATAGAGAAAATAATAATAACTAATGAAAGCTGATTTCTTTAATGTCTAATGTTTAGTTATTATGTGATCTCTATACGCAAACTGTGTTTTGTTCATTGCTATCTCCCAAATAGCCAGTTAGCGATGCCATAAATCAGATCGGCATGACGCCCCAGCCAATATAGGAGATCAACTGCGCGTTGTTGCCAGCTTCGGTCGATAGGTCCGTGGTCTGCCTCCTGAGGAGCGAAAAATACAAAACTATATTAAACTAAATTTTGTCTATGTTACATAATTATTTGTAATGTGCTCCAGGAGCGGATCCAGAATTTTTCAAACGGGGAGGTGGCAGATGATAATTACGACTAACCATGTACCGGTAAAGCGCTGTATTCAACACATTTACTGTGTTGTTTCATGCATTATTTAAATTTATTATTGTAGTAGGCCTACTTTTTGTTTTTCCCAACGTACCTGTTCCCGACCCTCGGCCTCATTTATTATCACCTCTTCATTATAAACCGTTATTGTGCGAACATAAGCACTGGCCATCCCCTGTTGAATTCTCTTATACACATCTAGATGTGTATAAGAGACAGGATTTCATGCAAAATTTCCAAAATATAGCCTAGAATTTCACTTTCAAGGACGAGGATTTGAAAATAAATTAGATGGTTACATTGCATACTC
>NW_022756018.1:22622-26163 GCF_011630105.1 Anneissia japonica
ATATATATATTTATATGTATATATAAAGCAAAATAAATATAATTGTAAATAAAGAGGTATTTAATTATGAGATGTGCATCACAAATGATTGATGAAATGAACATCTATCTTTAAGAAATTAAGGAAAAATAATTTAACGGTTGTAAATATGAGAATACTCAATGAATTTATATTTATTCTCTCTACGAAATATAGAGATATGTATAATACAGAAAATTATTGAAAAAAGAAGACGATTAAAAATAAAAGTGGGTTATCCCCACAAAAGAGAAGAAAAATAAAAAGAAAAAAACACAAAAATCATATTGATTAATAATTAATTTATTGATTTATTTAATTTATTTTATGCTACAAGATAGCATGAAGATAGACTGAGTAACCCCAAATTAGGGCCTGTTTCGCCCAATAATAATCTAGCTAATAATAGCCGGATATGTTCATGTTTTTTTAAAATTATTTTATTTTATTTTATTTCGTGTGGCAAAGTCACCTTTATTTGCCACAAATGCTAAAAGAAATCACAAATGTTCAAAAAATAATAATAATTACAATACACAACATTGATTGATTATGAATCAATTACATTTTGTGTGATCTCCACCTTTTAGAAAATATATCTTCTTTGCAATATATTTCTCCGTTTCATAATATTTTTTACTTCAAGTTTTGAAGCATAGATACAAGGCATGGCTTATTGCTTTTTGTCCAGTGTTGATTGCGTTCATTCGAAGGTTTTTTTTAAATTCCAAACAAACATAATTCCTCATCCTGTATTATAGTTAAATTACAGGTATTTTTAAGCCATTGTAAAACTTTATTCCAAAACTACTAAAACTAACATGGCACGAGAAAAAAAAAATGTATTCGAGTGTTTCTTCACTTTCTTTGCAAATGTATTATATTGCTTTCCAATATACCGATTTTGAATAAAAATAATTTAACACCTAAAATCCTGTAAATGATTCTAAAAGTGACATCTGACACAGTTTCCCAAATACTTTTGTGATTTAAAATTTCTATATCTCTGCAATTTATAATTTTCCTTCAACCAAATTAGAACAAAATACCTCATACATTCTCCTAGACCCTTTATGTTCTTTTATAATCACCTCAATATTAAACGGAAAAGTGTTTTAATCGATATTAATCAATTAATCAATCAATCAATCAGTTACAGCTAGGTTATAGGGTCTGTGGTTAAGCTCAAAACTACCGTGATATGCATGATCAATTTTTGCTTTTAGTAATTGAATCGCTATGAACTGAAAATGCACTTGCATGAAAGGTCAGCCCGTATAGCACGCAATGGTTAACCTTGTACCTCGCTATTACCATTGCAGCCATAGTTCAAGTCACACTAATGACGTCACAGTGAACTTGGTTTTCGTTTTTAATTTTTATTTGTCCCCCACTTCATTTTTTCCACTTCATTAAAAATTATATTGGTTTTCCGTGTTTTTCTTTTTAATTTAATATTATTATAATAATAATTATTATTATTTGGTGCTTAGAGACCTTGTTTATTTGCTCCTTATAAATCGACCTATTATTATTATACAATGTTGATTGACGTCTGTATACGTCCGTCTGCAAAGTTTCATTGAAACTTACCGTCGAGCATGGGAAAAAAAGCGTAAATTCTGTATTCAGGCACCGGGGTGGAGGTAGGTAAGCACTCTTTATTCTTTATACAGCGACGCTCTAGTTCTCTTTATGTTAACCAAAGATGTTAGTGTAATTGATAGGCTTACAGTAAACCTTCAAATTAGCGTAATATAACCACATTTAAATTCCATCTAATTTAACGAACAATAATTAGGCCATTTTCTCTGAAGGTTTAGGCTACTACAGAATTTACAGTACACTGTGGTTGTAAAAGTTGTATTGAATAAAAAACAATCTTGCGAATAAAAAAATCTTTCACTTGACGGCGTTAGGAATTAATCACTTGTGAAACAAAATGATAGGCTATGTCAAGTGTTATATTGAACAGTGCCGGATTCAAGAGGAAGCCCAGTCAGCACAGGCCCCAATCCCAATTTCTTCCAAAATTATAAAAAAAATAAAAAAAAAATGGAGAAACCAGACAAAACTGTATACTGTACTAATCTTAGAGTGCCATTTTTAATGGAGATATAATGAGAATTATATTCAAATTTTAAATCTGAGATTGCAATTTCCGGCACCAGCCATAATCACAAATTTTCTTACCTCAGCCTCAACCATGGGCTGAGGTGGATTGATCCTCCACCTGTGAAAGTATACCCCCGGACCCCCTTTATTTTAAATTTTTGGATCCGCCACTGCAACAATTATGAAGTCATTATTAAAGTAGCTTGATGCATATAAAATAGGCCTAACTAATAGGCCTAAACGTCGTCAAATAATAATAATAAACGCCGTCATATACCCGTAGCTTCCAGGAGGCTTCCACCGGGGCTCCTGGCGGCTCCCTGGCCCCTAGCCTAGATGCTCGCTTTACTCGCCTACTGGACCTTTAAGCTGGTTTTCCACTAGACGAATTTATTCGCGCGAATCGAAAGCGTCGGTTCATGCGCATGCGCGTTCACATTTCTATCGGAGTTTTTGCGAAGCGAAAAAGTGCGCAACCAATCAGAGCTCAGGAAGCGAACCGACGCTTTGATTCGCGCGAATAAATTCGCCTAGTGGAAAACCAGCTTGATGAAATGGCCCCGCTACTTTCAAAAACGTTCCGCCACCGTTGCTGAAAATTAGAGTTAAAAACGGGGCAATAGTTTTTGAGATGCGCGCGGACAGACACGCAGTGTGCTAATAATGCCTTTAGCCACTCTAATGAGTAATTCATGATATTTGCTTCACTTACCTACGATAAAAAATATCGCGCGCTGCCTTAGCTAGACTAGATCTTCATAATATGGAGCACAGTTTGATGTCATCCTAATTTAGGTAGGCTTATTACTAGAAAAAAAAAATCTGACCGACGATCTCAATTTTTTTTTCCATTTAAGGGCAACACAACAATAGTACACACACCCCCACACATTCACACACACACACACACGCAACCAGATTACAATACAGACCTATTAAATAAAATTTTTAAAAACCCGAGAGACGAGAGCAAAAAACACAGTGCAGTATACAAAATACTAAATATACAGCGAATAATTTATAGGGGACGAATCATCAGTAACTGAGGGCTTTATAGGCAACAAATTGTTAGATTGCCTCGGCCTCAAAGCAGTATGACATGAGTGTAGTAGCTAGAGAGAGGAGAGCTATGCCCAGGCTAGGAGTATGACCTGTGCTATACCCCATTTATTTGCAGTGGCGTCGAGAGGGGGGTCAGGGGGTCGCTGCCCCGGGCCCGGGTCTACTGGGGGCCCCGGACCTAGATGAAAAATTTTCGGGGTAAGAACAAAATCTCCATAGGGCCCGAGCCCAAGCCAGGATGAAAACTTTTGTTTTCAGAACAAACTCTACATTATGGTTTTATTTCTTGTAAATTCCTCTTAAAATAAGTGAAATAAAATATGATACTGATTTTTTTTTGATTGAT
>NW_022756019.1:0-669 GCF_011630105.1 Anneissia japonica
ACTTAAACAGCTTAGCTGTAAGATTAATAATGAAATTATGCCCGTATTCACTAGCAGGAAGATAGTGAAATCTTGAAATCGAAAGAAAGTAAACCTAAGATTGTTAATGAATGCGTTGTTTATAAATTTCAATGTGGCTTGTGCGATGCAAGCTACGTCGGCTACACATGTCGACACCTTTATCAACGCATTGATGAGCACAGTAAAGGTAACATAGGACAACATTTAAAAGATCATGATATTAGTGCTACTGAAACTGTTAATTATTTAAAGGTTTTATCTAAGTGCAAATCCAAGTTTGATTGCTTAATCAAAGAAATGCTTTGGATCAAAGAACTGGAACCTACACTTAACAAACAAACTGATTCAGTCAAAGCCAAACTGTTTATCTAGTTATTAATCTCAGAAAGGAAGTATAATACATACTCCAAGTATTGAAATACACGCCATCGTGTTGGGATTCAATATATCGACATTAATTAAGTCATAATCAGGTCATTCCTGATGATGACATAATTAATGTCGAAATATTGAATCCCAACACGATGGCGTGTATTTTTGGAGTATGTATTATACTTTCTTCTAGTTAATCTGCTAAAAAGGGCTAATTATTGTTTAGCTCCACTAATGGCTCCATACAGTAGGCCCTATTGATATGTAAATTAATTA
>NW_022756020.1:0-972 GCF_011630105.1 Anneissia japonica
CGAATTCAGCATCATCATAACATGATAGAACCGGCTGGAAAACCCATCATCATGTACACATCTCTGGAGTTGTACAATACTGAGGACAAACTAGTTCCAGTAGATTCCCTCGAAGTTGAAGTTTGTAGCGATAATTGTGTTTTCAAAGATCAGTCATGCAGTGATTCAACCGTCTTTGAGATATGCTGCCTCTTAATGGAAGAAAATGATCTTCGTCTCCAATCTACACCACATGAAGCTATGCGTTTATACAGGACTTTGCACGAATTAATTTACAGAGAGTTGTAAATAATGATTTTAAAAAATTGTTCAAAAGTCATAATTTCTAATTTCGAATGCCTTTTTATTTTAAATATCATTATCATATAAAAGTAATTAATTTCCTGCTATGAATTTTGAGTTAAATTTTATATACGGTACAAAATTAAGAACACACTTAAAATTATTGTACTAAAACTTAAACTCAATTGATGAGTCCTTTATAGAAGGCTGCTACGATTTGATTTGGAGTTCCACCTCCTGTTTTGACTCGAACCTGATGCCCTTCATGTACCCAACCAATCTCAATAGCTCGTTTTTCCTTCATTGCATTGTGATTACCAAAAGCTGCTTTCTTTCGTGAAAAGCTGTCTTCGTCTGTTTCTGTGTTACTGCTATCATCACATTGTCCTAGTTTTTTCCTAAGCTGAGCAAACAGTTCTCTTTTTCTCTTACTAGAGTGTTTCTCCTTTTCCTTAAGTAAAAATACACAAAATGTATTATGGTAATAAAATAGAAAAGTAGAAAAATACAAAAAGTCATTTGTGAAGGAAGTCCAATTGTATAAATTCCATGTAGACTAAACTATTCCTTCAAGGTATTTTGCATATGTTAAGATATTTATGAATATACAAGAAATACGAAATTGCTAGTATAATATAATTACCAAACCTATTGATGTTACCAAATAACAACGGGAAGGGGGTTATTCAA
>NW_022756021.1:0-602 GCF_011630105.1 Anneissia japonica
GCGTCCTACGAAATTCTTACGAGACAAAACTAGGCTGTGTTCGAGCTTTCTTTACGTGACATTGTGATACCTACTGGCACTGACTTCTGTGAGACAATTGATAATAAAGCAAAACACAGGGGCGGATCTGGGTTAAATTTTAGGTTTGGGGGTGAGAATGTTTCCAAATTCACAACATGAAAGGGGGTCCGGGAAAATTTTGATCCCTAGATGGCGGGAAATGAGTTTTCCGGACTTCTGCGGTGTCATTTAATAACTTTTAAGTTCTTCAAAATGCAACGTTTTCCCCCTCTTGAAAACGGTCAAGTAAATTTTCTCATTCTTATTACAGTAAATAGGCATAGAATGTCAAAATTTCAAAACAAATCTGTATCTGGGCTCTTGAGAATATTTCTCGCACGATTAAAATCTTAACGGTACTGGATTTGGCTTACAGGAGTTCGTGTTTCGTACAGGTCATTCCATTCATAGAAGAAGTTTATATTGGGAGAAAGCGTACTTTCGACCATAGGTCATCATCAGTTATTCCTGATGATGACCTATGGTCGAAAGTACTAGAACAATAAATATTTTATTTTTGAGACAGATACAGAACTTTGTTT
>NW_022756022.1:0-795 GCF_011630105.1 Anneissia japonica
TAACGGCCACCCATACAGAAAAGGTCTATATAACCAATCAGCCGAGTGTGTCTAGACCTCCTTATTGGAGCTAATAATAATAAAAATAATTGGCCCTAACGGCCACCCATACAGAAAAGGTCTATATAACCAATCAGCCGAGTGTGTCTAGAGCTTCTCATCGGAGCTGATAATAATTATAAAAATATTTGGACCTAACGGCTGCCCATAGAAACAAGATCTATTAAAGCAATCAGCCGAGTGTTTCTAGAGCTCCTCATCAGAGCTAATAATAATAATAAAAATAATTGGCCCTAATGGCTGCCCATAGAAACAAGATCTATTAAAGCAATCAGCACAGAAAAAGATCTATTATTCAATCAGCCAGGTATTCCTAGAGTTCATTGGAGCTAAAAATTCTTAAAGTAGTTTAATTAATAAAGTTATGGATTTTGAAGCAGTTCACAGAATTTGTGTGAATCTAATCATAATACATATTTAATCTTTTTATTTAGTACTTTTTAGTACAATTTTTATTCCTATTATAAAAAGCTGTGATCAGGTGACTGTTCAGAAATATTATTTGCTTACATAGTTCTACTAGAGTTTTTATTTATTTTGATATATATATACACATAAAAAAATATACAATGGGCAACAAAAGCTGAAAATATATTCAGCTTTGTATATTGTATTCACAATTACTTAAGAATATAAAAAATGATATAAAAAAAAACAATGTTTTTAAAAGAAATATAGTGCTGGCAAAAGTCTCCTATTGTGAGCTGAAGGTTGATAAATTTTGTAATACTTCGA
>NW_022756023.1:0-1389 GCF_011630105.1 Anneissia japonica
ATTCAGGGGAAAATCCAGAGATGTTCGAAAGGGGGAGGGCCGAGGCCGATAAAAAAAAAGGGGGGTGGCGAAAGTGGGTCCGATCGAGATAACACCATCTTAAAGGAAATTGTCTTTTCTAGACGCCCGAAAATAACCTGATACGTTTGGGCGATAAATTTGTTTTTTTTAAATTTTTTTTTACCATCCCTTCCCCTTAAATCCACCTCTGCTATTTAAAATCACAATATTAAGATTGATCTAAATTTGATTTAAATGTATTAAATACATTGTACATATGTACATTGTAGTCGATTTATAGCAAAAATTTTAAAGGCCTGTTATTGCCAAATCCTGGCTCTTTAATTAGAATGAATTAAGTTACATAGTTAGGTAACACAAACTGGCGTTAAAACAAACCTATGAAAACTTTAATAAATACTTTTATCTAAACTTCTAAATTCGCCTCTGAATGTTATTGTCGCAGTATTTAAAGCAATAAATCAATGCTGCTATCAGAATTATCTTCTTCATTCTCATATGCAACCTAACTCCAGAGTAACTTCGGAGAAGTCTCTGCAAAACTTGCTAGAAATTGGAGGTGCCATCCGACCCGAATGATCACATCGAGCATTAATATATGGCGCTCTACATAAAGAACACTGCGGCACCTAGGTCTATACAATTTAATTGGGCAATAATAAATTAAATAAAGTGCAGTAATTTATATTCAAAAAGAAATTCAAAAGAGATAGAACTTCCAACTAGTAAGGTGGAACATATACAAAGACACACAATATGGTACAAACTTGCAATGAACTGTCTTCATAAAGCTTAAACGAGGATAAACTTCCTAAACAATATATTTCACCCGAACAATTTAAATTATTAAATGTAACTGTTATCTTTTAAATAAACTCTCTTACGCCAACTCAGCTGAATCGGGGAACATGATTAAGTGTTTAGTGCAAGTACAAACAAAGGTTCCAAGATTAGTATCAAATATAGAAATGAAGCTAACAAAAACAAAATATCCAAAACAAGTCTACGTTCTATTAGGCCTATATTGAAAAAAAATGTAAACTTTTCAAAAATTCGGCCAAATATAGTTTGGCCGTGACTTTTCAAATGCTACGGCAGGCAAGTTTTTTTATGGCCAGATTTTATGGCTAGATTTGAGGAATGAGGCCGTCAAAAAGGCCAAATGGCAACCCTGGGCCTGTGTGACCCAGCCCAAGGGTTGCCAGCGATAGTCGACAAGCTTCACGGCCAAACCAAGGCAATTCAACAGTTGAAGTATTACCTTGGCCAAACACACGCCATCACACGGCCAAATTCGGCCAAATTTTTTTTTGATATCGGCCGAAATTCGGCCAGATTTTAATCCAATTAGAAGGCAACAGTGGTACA
>NW_022756024.1:0-775 GCF_011630105.1 Anneissia japonica
GAGGAAGGCGCATATCGACTCGCAAACTTGGACGTCGAAGGGTCGCTTGTCGTTATCCAGCATAAAAGCATTGTGGAGACCAGTCAGATTCGAAGCGATCGGGGAGATTTCTTTGTTGGAATACACGCACAGCGTCAGCTTGTCCATCACCCTTGGCGCGGTGCCCGAGCTCTCGACGCTGGACCTGTGTACGGCGATCAGGCACAGTTCGGTGACCTTGGGTCTGTCTTCGGCGTGCAGAGCCGACGTTTCCAGATCGAAGAAAACGAAGGACTTGATGATCGGATGCGACGGTTGTACGTGACCGAGCATCATTTCTTTCGTGAAGGCAACGTTGAATCTAAAAAAAAAAAGAAAGATACTAATACAAAATATAAATAAATAAAATAACCTTTTTTGATATCAAACAAGTTAAAACTAATGCAATATGTTTTTAATTAAAGGTGGCTGACCTTACTGTTTGTGGTCTTAACGAAAAATATTAAGCATTACGTTTATTCCAAAGCAGAGTCATTGTATATATTTCCATGGACTAATAAATAATTAAAAAAAAACATTAATATAATTTATGTGTAATTAAATATATTGTCGACCATGGGCTAGGATATCTGTCGATGTTTAAAGAATATTTACTATATTGTTTTTTATTCGGTATTGCAAACCCTACTATTGTTGATGTAGAAACATAGTTAATAAAATTTGGCTGAGCTTATTGTCGGTAGTGGTAACGAAAGTTATTAAAGGTTACGTTTATTCCAAAACAGGTACCAACACA
>NW_022756024.1:885-1427 GCF_011630105.1 Anneissia japonica
ATATTTACTAGGCCTATGATATTAAATCGGTATTGCAGCGGCCTTACTATTGTTGATGTAAAAAGACACGAAAATTGTTTTTACTTACCGTTAATTCGATAAAATCCAAATTCGTCTGGTATACTTGCAATGCCAGGTTTAGAGATGATATGTTCTAAGGTCTGTACACATGACTGTATTTCTTTTCGGTGCAAACAAATAGAATGAATCATAGGCCAAAGGCCTTTCCGTGCAAACAAATAGGTATGGAATAAATCCTTGGTCCAAGACCTACAACAAAAGCTGTGCAATAAATTCCGTCTATACCAATTCCTAGGCCCAAAGCCAAAAAACAAGAGTTGTGCAATAAATTCCGTATAGAACGATTCCTAGGCTCAAGGCCTGTGACACATTATTTTTTTTTCGGCGCAAACAACATCTGTATAGAATAATTCCTAGGCCCAAAGCATATAACGCAAGCTGTGAAAAACAATCCCATGTAGAATAATTCCTAGGTCCAAGGCCTACATTGCAGGCTGTGCAAAACAAAATCGGTATAGAAT
>NW_022756025.1:0-900 GCF_011630105.1 Anneissia japonica
AGTGAAAAAAGAATTAAAAATAATCCGTCTTTGTTTGGAAGCAGTTTGGTGTGTTTAAGTATTTTTATGTTTTCTTTTTTTTCGCTTGTATCTGAAGTGGTGTTCTGTTCTCTCCTCTTATTGATTTGATTGAATTATGTATGAGAATTTGTCTAATTTTGTCTTGCTTTTTGTTTTAATTGTTCTGATATATGTATAAATAAATTGTCCGTTTTGATGAAATTGTTTTATTGTTTTTAAGTTATACTTTACTTCTCTGTTTCAGAGGTTTTTTAATAAATTGTAATTTAAATTAATTAAAAATGAAAGTTGAATTTTGCAATTTAAATTTTATTAAAGCAATAAACCAAAATTTTCTCCTCAAATCATTAAAAATATCGGTAAAGTCCCACTGCATGTGTTACTTCGTATAAACCAATCTTATCAATTTTGACCCTTAACCATGGGGATTTCTTTTTTTTTTTTTTTTTTTTTTTTGCAATTGAATCTTTTTTTTTTTTGCACTTGAATCTAATTCATTCATTAACAATGCATCATGAAACAACATTGAGAACATATAAAACTATTGTTGTTTAATTAAATTTCTGCTGACTTCATATTATAAATGAATCGTACTTGCATTGCAAATTATTGCTATAAATAGGCCTAAGTTCTAATCCTAATCTTATGTGAGTATAAAAAAAATATGGAGAATGAAATGAACGAAAACCTGCCAAAAAACTAAGTTTTAAAGGGACAATTTCACGCGGTTGGTTAGTGTTCCTTGAATAGGGGTACCCGTATTCAGAGGAAACCCTTATTAAGGGACACTTTTTTTGGTCCCGAAGGTGTCCCTTTAATAGGGGTTCTAATGCATTAGAAAGACGTGAAATGGTTTTTTGTGTATAACGATTTTTCCAA
>NW_022756026.1:0-527 GCF_011630105.1 Anneissia japonica
AAGCTTGGTTTGATAAAGAGATTGAAGAGTCCATTGAACAGCGGCAATTAGCATGTAGAAGGCACTGTCAGTATTTAAAGACGAAAAACATTCCAGAGTTTGATGCAAATTACTGTCAAACACTGTGGGAAGAGTATCAAAATAAACGCAAATACTGTAAAGGTATAATTAACCAAAAAATTCTAAAAAAACGAGTTGAGAGATGTTCCCACATAATGGAAAAGGGTGGTGCACAAACAAAAGATTTTTGGACAGAATTAAAAGGAAAACAACATCCTAGAAAAATTAACTCCTTAATTATTAATACAACAACTTCAGATCCGGTACTCATGAAAGAAGCACTAAAGATGCATTTTGATGATATTAATGAAATTTGGGAAGGGACTGAGATATTTAAGTCACATATTACTCAAGAGAACCCATTAGTATATTTAGATAAGATAAATATGTCATATGAAGATGTGAATTTTGCTATTTCTGACTCTAAAAACAATAAGAGTCCAGGAGCAGATTCAATTACGTATGAA
>NW_022756027.1:0-770 GCF_011630105.1 Anneissia japonica
AGAAATATATATTGGTCTACATACTTTTTTCTTTCTTTTGTTGTTTTGTTTTTATATATATATATATATATATATCTGGGTTATCTAACGTTTAACATTATGTGCGTAGAAAACTAGAACTTCGCTGCTGCGTTCCTCGTCAGCTGGCAAGCTCGCTCGAAAATCTTCCACAATCGTCATCGACATGGGTGCAACCTGTCTCTTATACACATCTAGATGTGTATAAGAGACAGGCGTTCATGTGCGCGTCGTCGAGCATGGCAGCGAATGTCTCTAGCAGCATCCAACGCAACGAAACGAGTCCGGAGTCAACGTTGTTGATCATGCACCTCGACATCGTACCACGGACGTCGTCGATGTTCGTCTGCCTGAACGAGCCGTCTAAGGTCAAGCAGCTGTACTTGATCGCTTTTTCGTAGGGCAGATTGTGCTCCTTGAGAAAGTTCACGAACCCGTTGATTTCGTCGATCGGTCGCATAGAACCTCTGTACGCAAAACGAATCGTGTGACCACGTTCCCAATGTTTGATCACGAGGTCTCTGATCGGATTCGTCAACAACGACTCCAGGCTAAAGCTCCGGCGTACGTAAGACAGCCCCTCGAGCATCGGATCGGTCGGCACGATGGACTCGTCGAATCGGTTGACTTCCATCACCGACGTGTACCTTCTGTTCCTGTAATGTCTTATGGAGCAGAATTTGCTCCGGAAATTCTCGATGGTCTTCCTGCGCATCTCCGTCGCTTGAGATCTTCGAATCATCGTTTGTTCT
>NW_022756028.1:0-519 GCF_011630105.1 Anneissia japonica
ATCTTGCAAAGTTTTGTATGTATTGTCTGTAATATCCCAAGAGTCCCAATAGTTTGCGTACATCATCACCTGCAGTCGCTGGTCGTTTGTCCTTAAGAGCCTGTATGGTTGCTGTGTCAGCAGGGTCAACTTGGTGCCCTTCCGATGATACCAGTCTGCCCAAGTAACGGACTTGTTTTTCGAACAGTTTGCACTTGCTAGGCTTGAGTTTTATCCCATGTTTCTGCAGTCGACGAAGTATGGTCCTTATATGTTCTACATGTTCTGCAAATGTTCTGCTATGTACTAGTATGTCATCCAGGTATATTTCACAAAAGTCTCCAGTCAGCCCTTCGAGAGAATTCTCCATGCAGCGTTGGAAAGCTGCTGGGGCGTTCATCAATCCAAAGGTAATGCGAACCCATTCGTACAAACCCCATGGGGTAACAAAGGCAGTGAACGGGCGACTAGCTTTGTGGATGAATCCCTGATGGTAAGCTTTGCCTTGATCCAGAGTGGTAAACCATTTCTTGCCTCCCA
>NW_022756029.1:0-569 GCF_011630105.1 Anneissia japonica
ATACCAATGCACAACGTATGGTGGCTCACAATCTGATTACTTGCCTATTAGTTGCGGTGTCCCTCGGGGCTCTCTCTTGGGCCCCCTTTTGTTTCTTTTATATATAAATGATATTTATAATTCTTCAGCATTATTATCCTTCTTTTTATATGCGGATGATACGACTATATTTTGTAGAAATAAAAATTTAGAATCATTATTTCGTATAGTGAATGCAAGCTTGGGAGAATTATCCGAATGGTTTCTGGCAAATTGCCTCACTATAAATTTAAAGAACTGCAACTATGTATTGTTTAGGAGTACCCAAAAGCCAATTGAACTAGGTCAGCTGCAGATCAAACTCAATGATTATGTTTTTCCTTTGGTTGATCACTCTAAATTCCTTGGAGTATCCATTGATAGTCGTCTATCATGGAAACCCCACATATTTGAAATTGAAAACAAAATTGCAAAAAATATTGGTATAATATATAGATTGGCATCATTTCTTCCCAATAATATCCCCCACACTCTCTATTGTTCCCTTGTTCTTCCATACTTGCCATACTGCAATATTGTATGGTGTAACA
>NW_022756030.1:0-4377 GCF_011630105.1 Anneissia japonica
TTTTTACATTTTGAAGATTTGATAAAATAGAAGTAGGTCTATAATTAATAACATATAAACATTTAAAGTAATCAGTTAATTTTTTTTAATAGTAAATATATACAAATTAGTAGATGTACTATTACGATAAAAAAAATTAATAAAACTTAAGAATGATAAATATACAAGTACCTGAAATTACTGAATTATTAAAATATAATAAATATTTATTTGCATTGACCTATGAGTTAATTGTTCAGTACCGTAACTTTGCATTTAGATAGATATAGGCCTACATTTCAACAAAATATTCCATCTCAACAACATTATAATTACGGTTTTGAGCGGAAACAGCAGAAGATTGATTGAATAGAACCACAATTATTTTCAGGTCCTACGATAGACATCATTGCAGTAAATAAAAACATTGAAAATATATATGATAATCCTATTGTACAGAATACGAACGACCCAAACTGCAGAAAAAATGTGATGACAGAAAACAACATAAAAAAACATGCGCCTAATGTTGTTAGACATCCAGAGAGAACTGAGATTCCCACGGTTTGCAACATTTCTTTGGTTTTACCCATTCGATCTTTACTCTGGGCCATGTGATAACCCTCAGCCAAGTGTACAACATAGTCTACGGAAAGTCCGACAACTAACGATAGGTTTAATGATTCCAGTGTCTGCAAAATGAAAATTCAAGATATGAAAAACCTTTATTTTCCGCCAAGGTTATGTATTAACTGCTGTCTGTCGGTCTGTTCGTTAGCAAGATTATGCAAAAACTAATAAATGGATCATCATAAAATTTAATGGAATGGTAAATAACAATCGAAGAAAGACACCATTCAATTTTCAAAAGAACAGGTCAAAGGACAAAGTCAAAGTTTACGAAAATTCAATTATTTACCCTCGAGCACAAAACAAATGGAAATTATTCGCGCGAATCGAAAGCGGTCGGTTCATTGGTTGCGCATTTTTTCGTTTCGCAAATACTCCGATAGGAATGTGAATGCGCATAAACCGACGCTTTCGTTTCGCGCGTATAGATTCGGCTAGTAGAAACATGGAGGTACCTCCATGGTAGAAAACAGGCTTAATGTCGCTGAATACGACGGGCGATTCCATTATTTTCTTGATGGTATGCATTTTCACCCATAATGTGTTTGGTATTCTGGCACATTAACACAGTACATGAAGCTCAACATCAACTTACCCCTAGTGTCCAACCTATGATAGGGATTAGTCCCATGACGCAAGCAGTGATGCAGCAGATCGTAATAGTTGCCAGGAAACCAATGATAAAGTTTTGAGTAGTCAGAACAAGCACGACGAATGCAACACTGATACCAATTGCAATGCTGCGAATTGCTGAGTTGGTTAATTCCTGTAAAATAAGTAGATAGCTTGAATTGTAATTTTATAACCGTTTCAACAAGATACGTTCAACATAAAAATTAATGTGTTGCCCAAGCACGAGGCACAACAGCTAAACTGGTGGTAGCCATTGTGTGCTCAACCATGGAAATCCTTTGGTACCTGGTTCAGTTCCATCCACTGCTCTCTTTGCGTTTTAGTACGGTATCATGAAGTTACGATATAAAAAAAAAGCATCGTCTTTCGGGGACGAGCAATGAAAGTGTCCCTGTGTATGTACTGCCCAGTCACCACCGGAAGGTCCCATGGACTGGTTTTTATGGGTTATCCTTGGTATTCACATACCCAAAATAATTCCTACAGATATTTCAACCTAATCTCCTTGAACAAACAATTTAAAAAAAAATAGCCAAAACAAAACAAAACAGACAGACAGACAGATCCAATATTTTTGGTCGGTGGGGCTAGCAGGTGATTGAAGGTAGGCGTAGGCCTACAACACGCAGCTATAACATTCGAAACACAGTTACTGTTTTATACATTTAAATTCGGGCTTCTTCTATTACTCACCTGGTCGTAAGAACCTTTTTTATCATACATACAGTAATTTATACCATGTGTGTACTTGTTTATTCAGATTTTCAATTAATTACGTGTTAAATTTCATACTTTAAACAAAGTTTTCGTTTTGAGGGCAATATTGGAAAAATAGAAGCCGGATAGATATCTACGCTTACCTCCTGAATCTTCATCCACAACCAGAAATTATAGCCAGACCCAGCAGGTGTGCATTGGTATCCTTTATTTACACCTTCGGGCATCTCCGACATCTATATGCATAAATAGTATAATTGTACAAAAATAGTTAGGCCTATGTATAGGCTACGTAATCTCAATAGTTTATTCCATTTTAATTTATTAAGCATTTCACTACAGTATGCACCAATACTTCATCATGAATCATCATCATCATCATCATTTTTGTCAATCGTCGTTGTCGTTATCATTAGGGGCAGGGGACTACACTGGAGATGGCACAGGGCCTGCCTTACTAAGAGGATGTATGGTTTTAAACAATTGAAATACAATATAATTATGTAATTTGAATAATGATAAAATGTTGGTATACGATTTACTGCTCAGAATGGAAAAATAGAACAGTACTATTATACTGTATTAATTGACGGGGTTTTATTTCTCATTTAAAATTCTAATTGTAAGTTAAAGACTAACTTACTATACAGATTATTAGCAATTCTAACATGAAATTAACGTTTTCTTTTTCTTCTATATTTTCAACTTATCATTGAGAGTACGGTATATCTTTAAGTTTGACTGACTACAGAAAGTTTCAATACCGTAGTCCGTAAGTAATCTTACCAATGTAAAAATATTCACTCTGCGAATTATAAGCCCTGTGGCTTTTGACAAAAAAAATGCCGATTAATATCTCGAGAGTTATGTCACTCGTCCCTTTCGTCATTAAGCAAGGTATTATTATTTTCTCTTTGCTATTTGATCGGTCACCGTCTTTCTGTGTCTAAACTCTCTATTTCTTCCTTACCTTTATGACATGTATACTATATTTACTTATTATTTTTAAACACATTTACCAAAGATACTAGAGCACTTTTTTTCTGTGGAAAACTCTATCTTATGTTTCTAGTATCTTTGTACTTAACAATTGCTTACCCGTTCCTTAATAAACTTTTCCCAAGTATCTAACAATGGTAAACCAATCTGATAGCCAAAATCTCCCCATATCATCGTAGTGTTGATCACAATAGCGGCGTACTTCAAACGAGTGTTTATTGATTCTGAAATAACAAACTTAACATAAATGCTTCTTTTTTTCTGAGGCGTTTAAAAAAAATGATAATAGCTTTTTAATTCTCTAACGTGGGACTGAGCTTTCATTTCACTCGCAATTATTTTTTTTAGTGATACTATATAAATCAGTCATCTTCATATACAAAAGTAAGCCTAAAATTGCCAAAGAGAGAGTAAGAAGTTTTAATTCAATCACGCGTAGTATAGCATGGCTCTAAATATCCTATGATGACTTGAATTTAAAAAAAAAACCTGAAATTGTAAAATTAAGCTGATTTAACCAGATCCCCCAGAAGGGATTTCTTCCTACTTGGTATCCCTGACATTCTAACATCAAAACATTTCAAACCCAATATAGCACACTCAGCATATAAGTTGTCTTACCCCCACTGCTTATTTTGAATGTGTTTCCGATCGCTTCTTCTCCAAGATACCCGTGGTACAGTGAATAATCATTTTCTTGTAGGCCTATTTCCTTATGTCCATCCGTTAACCAATAGGCCAAGCCAATTTCAAATAGACGATCATCTGTTGTTAAAAGGCTATTATTGTAAACGTCTGGATTCTGTTCAATAAGTTTCAAGGTTCCATTGTATGTCAAAGGAAAACTGATGTTTCTTTTGTCATCCTGAGCAATAAAAAAAAATCCAAAAATATAAATAATAAACGCTACTTTTCTATGCATGTAATATACATATATATATATATATATATATATATATATATAGAGTATATATATATACCTATATATATATATATATATATATATATATAATAGATCAATATTTTCATTATTAATATTTTCGTCTTAGCAGCATTCTCGTCACACTTACTTCAAAATAGTCCTTCATGTTTTCAACAAAGCAACGTAATTCTGGCTTTCCTGTCACCACACTACGTCGAATCCACAGCTCATTTGTTTTTGAGGTATCCAAATCTCTAATGTATGTGCAAAAATCCTTGAAACAACAAAGGTGCATTAAACGTCACCATTTTTATAGAAGGGCGAGTATTTAATTGATAACCTTTATAATAATAATAATAATAATAATAATAATAATAATAATAATAATAATAATAATAATAATTATTATTATAATGCGCACACATCCACTGCAGTAGTGCTCAAGGCACACTAATATACATACATATATATACATATATATATATATATATACATAT
>NW_022756030.1:4405-24530 GCF_011630105.1 Anneissia japonica
TACATATACATACATATATATATACATGCATACATACATACATACGTATATACATACATATAAAAATTCATATCTGATCGATTTAGTCGATGATGTTCCACGTATGTCTCGATTGTATAAAATATCATTGCAGTTGTTAACATAAACGCCGGACACTTTGACATAATTTGAGACATGTACATTTATTCAACGAAATTTTCGGCAGCACCTGCTGCCTTCGTCAGCGTAAGAGTGTCTGAAGGAAGAGATGGTAATTTGGCTGTATTAACTAGATACAATAAACTATATATAATCTTAAACTAATGAACTGTGAAGAGAATAGAAAATCTGTAAGAACAATGTTATGGATCAATGGTCAGAATCAATGATATACATATATATATACATACATATATATACACACGTACACGTATATATATATGTATACATATATATATACATATGTATATATGTATATAGGCCATGTATATATGATTAAGTCTGACCAATCGCCTATTAGATATTATTGTACTGTTCCAACTTTCTCATAATGTTAATCAGTCATGCTGAAGAGGACCTGAGGTCAGATCGAAATATTCATGTTTAAATAAAATAGTAATAATGTACCAATTAATGGTAGAACCAGTGCTCGATAAAGGAACAATGATGTAAGAATCGTATCGGGCATTGCCTAACGATGACAAATGATATGATATAATTTTAGTACCGGAAGGCCATGGGTGATCGATAATTCTTAACAATACATACCAAAAGTGCTTGTTGATTTTGTGGTGAATTCATGTCAAATGAATCGTCATAAACAGTGTTACCAAAGCATTCGAATTCAGTGAACTGACACACACTAAGATCTACTGTTTTTATTCCAAATACAACGTAGAGCTCAACAATATCATCCCCCTCGACGCTATCCTTAAAACGATACCTCCTTTTCGTATGCTGTTCAATGAAATGACTATCAGGAAATATTTGCACCTGTAAAAAAATGACATTTCGGGTTTCAGTTATATGATGAGTACCGGTATCTATCCAGCGGAATAAAGCAAACCTCCTGGCAGCGCAGCAGGTCTCAAATAATTAAGCCAAAATTAACAATAATGGCTCAAACCCCGTATTTTAGGGTGTAGCCTCCTGGATCCCCAAAATAGGTAATGAAACACCACCTTTAATTACAATATGGAGCATGTCCTTTATTAGAACGTTTCACCCCTCTGTCAAAAATAAAACATTGGGATATCCCAGCAATACATTTAAGCTTACCGTCTCTAACAGGCCTAATATCACCTTGCCACTTTTGCACATTAAAAAATATGCATATTTATATTGATTTTTTTAATATCATTATCTTCATTGTTATTATCATTTTATTATTATTATTTATTATTATTATTATTATTATTAATAATAATAATAATAATAATAATTATTATTATTATCATTATTATCATTATTATCATTATTATTATTATTATTATTATTTTAATTATTATCATCATCATTATCATTATTATTATTAATATTATTAGACCTACTATTATTATTATTATTATTATTACTATTACTATTACTATTATTATTATTATTATTATTATTATTATTATTATTATTATTATTGTTGTTGTTGATGAGCGCTAGCTGGCAAAATAAGATGATATTCTTTTGCTTTATTTAATCATCATTATCTTCATTTTTATTATCATTTTATTATTATTATTATTATTATTATTATTATTATTACTATTACTATATTATTACTATTACTATTATTATTACTATATTATTATTACTTTATTATTACTATTATTATTATTATTATTATTATCATTATCATTATTACTATTGTTGTTGTTTTTGTTGATGAGCGCTTGCTGGCAAAATAAGGTGATATTCTTTTGCTTTAGAAATTATCCAGTGGTGAGGGAGGTGAGTGGCACATTTAGGGCGCGAGCTTTCTTTAGAGTGGGGCCTTCCTCACCCCCATGTGCACGATCTTCCATCTCCGTAGTCACGCCACTGGGAACACGGCGTGTAAATAAGTTCACAACAATGAAGGATAATTAAAAGTGGATCCGGCTCATAATACTCACATCTCGTTCTGTAGACTCTATCGTTGAAATCATGTAACTTAGAAAAGCTGTTATGCTTAGTAACATTACAATAATGACCCAGCGGCAAATTTTATTCGTCACCAGTTTGAAGAACGGTCCACTGAAAAAACGCACAACTATGTTGGCACGTGGAGCAGTGCCATCATCCTTTGGGTAGCAACATGCACAACAGCAGCAGCGGCAATCTTTCCAATACGTGTGATATGTAATGAGAACCGTTGGAAAGTAAATAATTACAGACAAGTAATTAGCCACAATCATCAAAGATGAAAACAATCCAAATGACGATGTACAGAAAAAAGGCGAAAAGAAATTTACGAAGAAGGCAGAAGCCGTTGTTAAAGATGTGACTAACATTGCTGTCGCGGCACGACGATATGAATCCGACAGCCGATGAGCGAGCGATGGATACGATAATAGTCCAGTCGCGCGCCATGTGTCTACAAAGATGAATACGTCATCTGCTCCAATTCCAAGCAGAATAAAGATGGCCAGTATGTGAAATATGCCAAAGAATTCGTAACCGAGAACGACACGATAGAAGAGGTTAGCACAGAGAAAAGACGTAATGATGCTAAAAACTGAAAAACCAGTAATCCACCAAGAACGAGTCTGAAAGTATATAAAGAGTACAATGAAAACAAAACTACCAACGATCAATGCAAGATCACGGTATATTGCAGAATTTATTGTATTAACGTATATAGCCCTTGAAAAGTAGGTAATCTCTAAGCCATCGCCAAGGCCACTTTCAAATTTTTTGCTCAAAAAAGTCTGGAAGTATTCATCGATATATTTATCAATTTCAGTATTCGGTTCATCTTCGAACGTTAATGCTTCAGATATATTATCGAGAGGTGTCCCAAAATCAAGAACTAAACGCGTTAGTTCAGAGATCGCTTCTTCCGAGTTTACCACAGAATCCTCTTCAAGAAAATACTGCATTATCTCTTGCAAGTCAGGGATCAATAAGGCAGCGTTTAATACTGCAGAGATGTTATCGAATTGTGGATCATAAAACGCGTTTCCGTAAGTTTCAACGTACGAACCATCGAAAAATCGAATTACTGACGACGGTGACAAACAGCTACTATTACTTCCTCCATCCAATCTACAATATTTGTCGAAGTCTTTCATGTTTATTAGTTCCCGTTCAAAATCTTGAATTTTCACGAGGTTTTCCTTGCTAAAAACATTTCCATTTCTTTGAAAAAAGATTACTTCCAGAGAATCATAATCTGCTGTTCGAATGTTGTGAACTTCGTTGCTTTGCGTACGGTACACTTTCAGAAAGTTGTTATCTCGTCTATCCCACGCGATTCCACGCTTAAACTGTTCGTCGTTCCGGATGTCCAAAGGTAGGTCTGTGAAATAGTCTGGAAAGATGTTATAGTCAAAATAAACCAGACCTGCGGTGATAAGCAAAATTAATATGTGGCCACCCAATGTGATACCTGAAAAAAAAACCAAAAAAAAACCAGAACAGATATTTTAGTATGACAAAACATTGTGAAATAGTGTCGCCCTATCAGGTAAATTCACCTAGATTTATACATTATTTGGTTCCCAGTGCTAAGCAGCAAAAACTTAATTTGCATATTATTTCATGACATACCAGCTACTACCTATAAGCTTAAAATCACACATACATACATACATACATAATATATATATAGATTGATTGAATGATAGATAGATATTTGCCCATGTAGTACAGTAGGCCTGTTAAAACCGATGCGTTTTCAGTATATTGCTATTTAATTTATATAATACAACCACATGTAAACAAGGAAATGCGAGTTTCATTTTATTATTTGCCCATGTAGTGCAGTAGGCCTATTAAAACCGATGCTTTTTCAGTATATTGCTATTTAATTTATATAATACAACCAAATGTAAACAAGCAAATGCGAATTTCATTTTATTACTTGCCCATGTATTGCAGTAGGACTATTAAAATCGTCCATGCTATAGCAACCATTTATTATGATATTTTTCTATTGTATAACGTTTATGTTTCTTGTGAAATTTGTTACATAATACAAATATTAACATTGAATATAAAAATTGTAAAAACAGTATGTCATTTGCAGCCCCGTTCAACCTTTTTATCGCACGACCCAAGTTATATGTCAAGCACTCAGAAGCGACCCATCGAAACCGAAGTCAATAAAACGTCCGTCGTTTTATAGGCCTACGCGCGAGGGATAGAGGGAAGAACCACCCACTTGATTCTTTTGTGAATTAATTAAAAGATATCAGGCCTATCACCCAGAGAGTCGCTATGTAAAACCCACAAAATGAAAAAAAAAAATGAATTACTCATTTAACAAAACCACGTAAGTTATCAAATTTTTCAATAAGTTAAAAGAATTATAAAAATTAATGGTCTACAGACGTTTTATTATAAATTCCTCCAGTGCTGCTGGTTGTCGTACCTGAAGTACAGATGTTTGATAGTATATTTTGTACATGAAACTCTGATAACGCATGCATAACAAAAGTAAACTGACGCACTTGTCACTAAAATTGCACTTTCGTTTACTGTCATTTAATTTCGTTTGTCTTCGTTCGTGTGTAAAGTTTCACAATCTGAAGAGATTAATGCGACCCATCAATTTTTTTCGCGACACAAACGGAACGGTGATTTACAGTACAAGATTTTGATCTAGTGAAGGAATAATTTGTCGAGTATCGTGGTTGCTACGTCTTGGGATTATCTACGTCTTTTGGAGTTCACATGGTCTTATTCTCTTCTACCTTCCACTAACTAACGTTATTTGAATAAATTTAGTCGCGCATGTGTTGCTTTGTAATGTGACAACTCCTCGTTCAATAATTTGTAGATTTTTGTTTAAGTAAAATTGTTAATTCACGATATTTTAATTTACATAATTAGAAACTCATAAAATGTCCTTAAATGGTAATACGCCTGCAAGGATGCTGCTACGATTATTTATTCCAGATTTGTACTGGCGTTTGTATTTCGTTACTCAAATTAGTAGGCCTATATTATAATCATCAACCGTAGTACGATTCGCTATGTTTTTGTGTAATATGCTATTAATATGCATTAACACTGACAAAAATTAACAATAAAAATATCATTATTATTATCAATATTATTATTATTATTATTATTATTATTATTATTATTATTCTACTCTACTTACCAAATGCTGTCTTTGGCCTCGATACTATAAAATTACACCACCACATAGGTTTCTTCCCTCTTGTACTTTTCACATCCGAGAGAGATTTCGTGAACTTAGGGGTAGGTTTGTTGATACTAGCGTTCTTTTCATTATATGTGTCGGCATTATTTGCAAGATACGCTGGGTTATCTGTGCCATTTTCTGCCTCCTGATGAAGCTCTGACATTGGCGTAATCTGTATTCCCTCCATCGTGATCAACGCATATACATATTCACTGTGTGAGTTTTAGCGGTAGACTATCAACAACTGAATGCAGCCGAATGTTCACGACCAACGCACAAATAGAATGCATTTTCATTCAACTGTATCGATCATCTACAACAGGTGATTTGCATTAGAAATGAAAAGTGGCAGCCAACACATACGTAATGAATATCGCTGGTATCGTCAGCATCATTACATCATCATCATCATTCATCGAGACGTACTCAATACGGATGTGGTCACATGCATTATTATACAGTAGTATTGTTACCTGGTTTATAGGCCTATAACAGTTTCTGGAATAAATCACAAGGACAAAGATAGTTATCTAGCTTGTTATGACGTACTGCATTTCAATCTTTTTATTATAATAGTCAATAACAAACGTTGCTTTATTATATCTTATGGCAGAAAATGGCTGTTCATTATAACTAACATTTCTTTTTTCTTTTCTTTCTCTATAGAACATTTATGAAAATATTCTCTGAGATAGGAGAAGATGGTTTGAGCATAGAAGAATATGTTTACATACAGTCCGACAGGTCCGACTATGCATTTGCATGGTTGAGGCTGAGATAGGAACATTTTTAATATGGCACTCTACGTGCCCAGAAATGGAACTCGTATAGGCCTACTTTAAAAGTTCTTTTCAATGGGTTTAATTTGATAAATAAAGTTTTAGGATTTATCGGATCGGAAAAAATCATCCACCTTAGATCCACCATGGGACTGAGGCGCGAACATGTATAAAGAATAATGACACTCGCTCCATATGCTGGGAAATGACACTCTCAATGAATGAATGAATGAATTTGAATCTTCAAAGTGTCTAAATCTGAAAAATTCGATGTTTAATTATACTTAAGTTTGGATTTTGTTGTAGATCTGCATGGGCTTCTGCTACATAGCCTTCAAACATAGGCGTGAACTCAATAAATCTCCACCTAACAAGAAACATCATATCATCGTTTATGACTGAAATATATTCCATAAATGAAATAACCCTGAATTACAAAGATTATTTTTTAGGTTAAGTTTTTTGATCGTATTTATTGCAAAAAAAATGTCTGATATGCTCGATGCCATCATTATATAGAAGACAAATAGTCTTACAATGAAGGTTACACTCTTATTCCATTTGCTCCTACTGTCAAGTTCAAGTGCGTGTAAGTACAGGCCTTGAATTTGAGGTGAGCACCATAGAAATTTGTTTTTAGGAAACCAGACTGTTCCCGCTGAGAGAAGTTGCTTGTCAACTGTGTGTTCTATATCATCGATTGTTTTTTTAAAGATATGCTAATTGTCAGTGAATTTTAGTAGCTCTTTACTTTTTTGTTTCGTTTCAAGCACCATTGAATTTCATCTTTTTAGTGGGACCCTTTTGTGTTTGGAATGGACTCACGAATGTACATACACATCCTCAAGTTGAAACCCAGGAATTACATTAATTTTTTTAGATGATTTTACTGGTAAACGGTAAAAATGACTCTGGGAGGGGGTGTCCCCATTGCATAGGATCCAGGACGTTATGCCAGGGAAATATAAACACATTTTTTACATCTCTCAGGTTAAACCCTCTGAAAGCTTTCGCTATTTAATGTATTATAAGGTGAAGTCTCATGATTCTTATGGTGTGTATTCTAAATAACCCCCTGGTCTGGTCGAGCTACATCACTCTTCTGTATACAAGTATTCTACTCGTAATTTAACCTTCATTTAAAAACGAATGCAGACAGACTGTACGTACCACTCACGGGGAGCCGATGCTCTCGCTGAGCAAAAAATTGAAAATAACATAAATATTGAGGTTTTTCATAGCAGTTTATTGGAAAAAAAATTTAATATATAAGTAGGCCTATGCAATTTTCTTTGTAAACCGGGAGAGCATGTAAAAAAACGTGAGAAAAAAACTTGGCCGGACGTCAAGTCACTAAAATGGCCAAAACGGGAGTGTTAGCATGTACTATACCAGCAAAGGTATCACAGACATGACCTAGATGAGATAATTGTATTGTATATTACCGATGGTTTGCTGATCAAGGGTCCGACACTACATAGAGAAAATATTTTCTCTATGGACAATAGAAAAACAAAATATCAGTGGTTAACAAAGTTATACTATAAGATAGCTAAGGGGTTGCTTCCACGTCTTGTTGATGGAGTTAAGATCTTTTGTGGATGTGGGATATCGTCGTTGGTAACTACTTATTACATGCATGTAAATTTTACATATTACTTTGAATAATTCATCATTCCTGGTTGAAGAATTTTTTTTCGTTTCTTACAAATGATAGTGATACGTCCGTGCAGCCGTGTAACGTTTATTTAATAAACATATTATTAATATATAAATATAAACGTTAATATTTTCATACTTTGTATATCAAAAAGTTATTAGTTTTCAATATAAATTAGAATATTAAAATAATTTCCTCGCTAATTACCTGATGTTAATATAATAATAATAAATAATAATAATAATAATATTTGCATATATCCTTAATTTGCTAAAAAAAATACATATCGATTTTAGTATTGTAATAACACTTATTATAAAATGGAATTAATCCATGTACCGTTTATACTGACACAAAGATTTTTACAGAGATTGAAAAATACATGTGATATTGAAAATTGTTTTATTACAAACTCTATCTTTTACAAATAATAAAAGCATAAATCATTTTCTTTAATAAAATTAAGTTGTACAGCCACTGCAGATTTTGTTTAAATTTCTTTTTGAGTTTAAAGTACAATAATTACTACTAATTATAAAAATATGATTTCAAGCCACATATTAAAAAATTCTTAACTGATATTTTTATGAATGTTTTGGGGTTGTTTGTAAACCTTTGTGTGGAAACTACCAAACAGTTGACTTTTTCAATTGAATTTCTTTAAAGATGTACTATTAGTCAAAATGACATGAAAGAAAAATACCTAAAAAATCCTAGCTCAATCGAAAGAAAACCCAGGGAAAACAAAAACACTTAAAGGTTTTAAGTTTCTTAATTAAAAGAAACTATTGGCTTGTGTGTAAAAGCTAATAACTACAAATAAATATTTAAAAAAAAACCATAAAAATATTGAATTGAAGTACAAATAGAATAAAAGCGACTACAAAAATTGTCAAGGCCATTTTATTCTACATTTCGTTTTTATTAAAGCTTCATATATTTTTGAGGCGACCTTTATTCTATTGTGGAATGCACCACTAATTCACAATACACAATCAGTTGCATTGCTTCATTTTAAAAATCCCTCATTTTCCACAACAAGCAAATTCGCCGTTTGAATTGTGCAAGCCTGAATCAACATAAACAAACATACACATAACATAGGTTTACATACACATAACATAGGTTTACATACACATAACATAGGTTTACATACACATAACATAGGTTTTTGCTGACTGACCTTCAATATGGGCATGTGCAGTTTAAACTACCAATTGGCTTATTGTGGAAAATGTGGGATTTTTATGATTATAATTATTTCTTTCAGGTGGAGAATGAATCTTGCAACACTAAAGCATAAGAAAGCATTCAAATAGGTATCATTCCTGTAGTTCTGAATTCATCAATATATTTATATATAGCTTTTGATTTGTTCAACGACGCGATGCTACAACAGAATCACTCATGCGTGACCGTCCTACAGGGTGTCCTAAGTTCTCTGCATACGTAGATTATGCTATAATTGCGTCCTAGAATCCATGCGACGAGATCTTAACATTCTCGCATGCGCAGATGACTTTTAGTGATGTCTTTACATTCTACGTCCTACTGTCGTCATTGCTATCAAAAGCTTCCTACTAGCATTCTGGTGACATTTAATAAGATTAGGCATTCACTGGCTCTTGTAAAATTCACAGACTTGGTTTGGTTTCTTGTTGTTTACAGTGATGCCAATAATTCACATCTTATTGCAGTAATCTACTTTGAATTGTGGTCTGAAAATAATAATAATAATGATGATGATAATAATGATGATAATAATAATAATAATAATAATAATAATAATAATAATAATAATAATAATTATAATAATGATAATGATGATGATGACAATAATAATAAAAATAGTGAAAATTGGCAATTTTGGGACATTTTAAGCTGTTCTATGTTCTTTAAAACATATTATGCCCAACGAATTAGTATTTTTTTTTCTATTCTTACAAACCTATTTCAATCTCCAGCACCCTGCTGTTGAGTGTACAATTTAAACCAATTGTTTGTGTGTAGTGTATTATTAGAACACTTGAATATTGAATTTACCTCTTTGCTTTAGAAGATTTTGTCTTGCTTTAATAAATGCCATGATATCTGCATCTGCTCTTTTATCCCCTGTCAGTTGAACTGCACTAGAAGATACTGCACTACTTGACCTAAACATGGCAAAAATTAATCATACTATAATGCTCAATTCTGAAAAACTTTGGGGCTAAAGCATGTTTTCCACTAAGCAAATTTATTCGCGTGAATCAAAGAGTCGCTTATCTTCCTGTGCTTTGATTGGCTGTGCACTTTTTTGCTTGGCAAAAAGTAGAAACATTTCGAACTACTGATTTTGCTGAAGTGAATGTGAATGTACATGCGCATGAACCGTCAATTTCCATCAGTGGCGTAACGATGAGGCTGCCGGCCATATGTGCATTTTTGAGAATGGGGCCCTTTTTGGGCAGTCACCAATTCCATTGTGGGATTTTAGATGTACTCGTTTTTTAATTATTTTTTACATTGTATTCTAAATGTTTTTTAACGAAGAAATAAATGGTATGGTATCGGTGGCTAATCCAAAATTTGATGGTGCAAGAAGAGACAGAGCAATGAGAGACTTTCTCAGATGGAGGGCATATATACCACCCTTAGGCACCCATGGTTGGAGCTGAGGTACGAAAATGTATGATTATGGCACCTCTAGATGGCTGGAAACGGCACTCAGACTTTCTATTTCTATATTTTAAAAACAAATGTTGGCAAATTTTGGGAGCCCCAGGTCGGCAGGGTCCCCTTTAATCCGGCACTGGATAAAGACCTCATATTATATAATGTCCTACAATCAATGTCAGAGACACATTATGTTGTTATGTATCAACAAAGCCGATTGTTCTAGATTGAGGACCCTTAGGACACAGACCCTTATGAAGAGTGCACTAGCAATGATCTTTTTAAATTCCATTCATAAGTAGAAATTTGAAAAAAATAATTAATTCTGTACAATCGTCGAAAATAAAAAAAATTGATAAGATAAAAATAAAAAAAACATTCAATATTATTATTATGCAAATTGAAATTATTATAAACATTTATGTACAATTAAAATATCAATATAATTTTTTCATGAGTTTATAATACATATGTTGTATAAATGTTTTCATGTATTAGCCAGGCTGTAAGAGTCACGCATTATAAACATGGCGCCAATAAATAAAATGAATTGTTACTTCTTAATTTAATTTCATTCTTATTATCCATAGAAAAAAAAGAAACTCAATACTGTACTTTTTTTCTTGTCATCAAATGCCAGAGATTAATTTTTTCACAGCACATTTTCACCAATTTAATTTCTACTCAAGATATTACAATATATGCTAATTGACTTACTTTGAACGTCTTGACGACTGAGTGTCTGTTGAGTTTCCATGGTAACTACTGTCATTTGCAGAAGAGCCTGATCTGTAATGAGATGATGATTCTGTACTACCGAAATCCCTGTGTCCTTGTGAAGCTAGGCCTGCTAATAAAGCATTGCGTTGCTGTCGATGAGAAGTTCTTCTACCACTTTCTGCTTTAGATTCCACTGGCTGTGTTGAATTTTTCTGGTATTGGCTAGGCTGTGTGTGTATACTGGTGCCAGATTGGTCTAATGGTTTGAGAGGGGATACAGGGGGTGTCCTCCAGGCATTTGATGGTGTCCTAGGAGGAGCTGGAGATGGATGTTTATGGTCTTGCTTTGCCTAAAAAATAGAAATTACAGAATTACAGTTCACCCTCTAAATTTGGGGTGGTCTCTGGGTTTGGTCTCCACTTAAAAGTGTTGGCTTTGGGTTAAAAGATTGCTGATTGTTATTTGGTTCTTTTAAAAAGAGGTCTCAATTTAATGGGTGCACTGTATTATAATATATGATTGATATACTATACTGTAATAAATCAAAGAAGACATTTTTATTTATCATTTTAATCGTGAAAATAAATAATTGTAGAATCTGGCCTGGGCGCTTTCTACATATTATAGGACTGGATAATAAGATAATAAATATAATTTAAGTATTCTTTTCTTTCATACAACGGTATCAAATGACATCTCTGCACACAACCACCGAGCCTGTTACTTTTTTTTAAAGCATGACCTATAACCCCATACATCCTTTATTTGTGATCCCATAGACAAGTTCAAGAAAATAACTGGAGTTAGACAAGGTGGAAATAAAGGCCCAAGATAAATTAATGCTTACACTGATTATGCTCTTCATGTCTTCAGAGACAGATGTGAAAAAAAAAGGTTTAGAAAAGATGGAAATACCATTTAACATTCCAAACGAAGCCACTGATAAAGAGCAGATGGGAATTGCTGCACGATTTTGGCGTTGAAGGGGCTTATGCCGATGACATTGGTATCCGGGTCTTCAGGAATCAATGAAAATATTGCACTAAGTGTTTACTGAATATGGAAGATTAATGTAAAGAAGACTAAGAGCATGATTTGGAATTGGAATGAATAAAAGATGATCTGTATCACATAATTAAACTACATAATGAATGGATAACCTTGGAATACATACAATGATCTACACATTAATTCAAAGGAAATAAGTCAGCATATTTGTGGGGCTATACCTGCCTTTGCACAACAATGAAAACTGCTTACAAATAGAAAAATATCATTATCAACAAGAATAATCTTTTTAATCTTGGAGTCAACAGCCAACCATCAATTAGTTTAAGGAGTACTTTAGCCTCATTGTTGTTATTGTTATTGTTGTTGTTATGTTACTAAAACCTACCTTAAGGGGAACTTAGACAATGGAGACATTAGAGAACAATAACAAAATGTTAAGGGGAAAATAACACAAAAGATATTCCCCTTAATTTTGATTTAGAGAAATTATTCTTTTTCTTATTATTATTACCATCATTATAATTTCGATGCGAGTGTTTGCGTCAGGAAATAGGAGTGATGTTTTGCCCTCCTTTGATGATTTCCGGACGCAAACTCACATCGAAATAGCATATGCAGTACTTGCTGCTACTTGGGGATCGGATTCAACCCTTAGCCACTAAGTGCAAGCTCGGTAGGTGTAGTGCTTATGGCGCCAGGCTAGTTATCTGAGGTCGTAGGCTCAATTTCCACCCAAACACTTGCAAATTTACTTTTTTGCAAGTGCTTGGGAACATACTGAGTATTCAGTATGGTAACGCATCAGGTAGGGCAAAACATCACTCCTATTATTATGATTGTTATTATTGTTGTTGTTGCTGTTGTTGTTTTTGTTGTAGTAGTAGTTGTTGTTGTTGTTATTATTATTTTTAATTATTATTATTATTATTATAATAATGATAATTATTATTATTATTATTCAATTATTATAATCATTTGTAGTTTCTCGGTTGGCCTATATTATTTCTGTGTAAAGTGCATAGAGGTAATGTGCAATATGCACAACATAAATATAACAATATTATTATCATTAACATTATTATTATTAAATGGTCTGGTTAGGTTATGCTGAAATATTGGTTTTCATGCATTGCAGCCAACCAAATCTGAGCACCAACAATTCACTACTTTTTTAAGTTGTATGGTTACAGACTTTCAGAGAAATAAGACATCAGGATAAAACATTTGGTGGTGTCACAATGCTCTAGTGGTGGCTTATCAATCACAACACACTGTTGACTATGTTTAAGCTTCAAATTAACATTAGAATCATAGAGGCAGCAACACACGATCTACAGTTATCCAATGGTTATAATATGGTGATAATTTTTATGTGAAAAAAGAAATAATAAACATGTTTGTTGTATGGCTTTACTGGGTTAGAATTAAGATACTAAAAATCAATGACATGCCCAAAACTAACAATAAACACTACAATTCAGAACTAACATGTGTACACTTATTGAGTGTAACATACAGTATCAACCTAAAAATTAAAGGAAAATATAAAAAAACAATATAACTCTTTATAATGTAATTTTCTTTTATCCCTAATTTTTTTTATATTTACCAAAAATGGGGAGGGGGCAGGAATGCTGGGCACCCTTGAATTTGCCTGTGTACTGTATACCTTTATCAATTGTTGCTTTACCTCAAGTGCTACTGTTTGCTCTGCCCACCACATTTCAAAATCTTTCTGTAGCTGAAGCCGAGATTTTTCCAAAAGGTGTTGAAGGTGTTCTATCTCAGATTTGAGTGATTTCAATCGATTAAAAGCCACTTTGTAACTGAAAAACAAGTTAGACATGTTAAACCCTGCTCAGAATATCAAATTTTAGTTGATAAAAACAATTGTGTGCCCATAGTCAGTCAGATGTACCTATATATGGTCATGATGTGCCTATATATGGTCATGATGTACCTATATATGGTCATGATGTGATCTCATCATGACCATATTTAGGAATAAAAGTCAAATAAATGTCTAGCACTGCTCTATAATATATTGAGTTTATAATTGAAATTAACAATTTCTATGCTGTATACTATAGTATTGAGAGTAACTCAAATTATAAATATCTTCATTCCAATCGAAGAGATTGAATTAAATAATACAGTACAAAAATAAATACAGAGCTTGAAAAGTCAAAACAAAAAGATTAGACTAATAAAAATAAATAATAAAATATAAATATTACAAAGGCACAATATATATAAAAAAAAGCAACCTCATTCATTCAAATTCATTTACAAGTTAAATTAAAATACAATTAAATATGACTATGATTTTTAATGATTATCATAATTAAAATTATCATGGTCATAATTATTGTAATTATTAATTATTTATTTTTAAGTACAATAAAATTTTAAAATAGTTAATTATTGATTCACTTACATTGATTAAAATTAGTACTATGAACCCTTTAAAATATTGTTATCTAATATACCAACAAATGAATAACTTTTGCTTTTACAGAAGAATTTAACAGAAGTTGAACTGAACCTTTGTTTTTCATTTTCCATGTCATGTCTTAACTTTTGCTCAATTTCATCTGGCTGACCTGCATTAGGTTCAGCCTGCATTGCACACTGCATTCGGTAATGTTCTATTTGACCTTTCAACTTATCTGAAATGAAATACAAATTTGTTATATTGTAGAAGATATTTAGAAAGACCTAATTAGAAATAGATCATGTGGATCCAAACTAAAACAAAACACAAAATGATTCATGTATTCATTCATGTATATGGTTTGCAATTAATTAATTCCACAATTTCACTAGCTAATCATCAAACTTATTTGGTACTGTATTCATTTCTATGTTATATAATCATATAATTGTATAACTTTACTATTTTCTACAAAACCATTATATCAAACCATACAACATTGTCATAAATAAAATAATTTGCAGCACATAAATTATAAATGAAAATGCAAATTATGTTTTTGCTAAGGATACTAGTTCAGTTGTCCCTCCAACAAGATGAATGATGAGGAAATACATACTTATTTATTTTGTTTAAAGTATGTTTAAGTGTTTTAATAGTTTTATAAATATACATTATTTCGTTCATATTGCATAAATTTTGATTGTTCTACCCTTTGGTGAAGCTACAGAGTCTTCGCAAATGAGTACATAGAGAGTGTGTTTAAGAGATATTGTTTAAGAAAACTATTATGACAACCTAGATATTGTAAATACAGGGTTCATACACTTTGAACTTGGGAAAATTCCAAAACTTTTCCAAGAGTTTTCCAGAGCCAAAATGTTGAATTTCCAAAACCATTTCACACAAAAATAATGACACGGAACATTTTTTACAAGGCAACTTTTTCTTTTATTCTTTAAATGAGTGTTCTATTTAGTGAAACAAAAAAAAAACAAATTATATAAAAATCTTTAATAACTGATATTTTGAAATAATATTGCTTAAATACTGCGTTGCGGATGAAACATAATTGTAAATGTCAAAAATAAATGTAAATATGTGTATGGTATTTTTTGTGTATTTTAATTTTGAGATATCAATTGAATTTGTGAAGATTAATAAAAAAAAAATTGATTGAATTAATTTCACTTCAGTCAAAATTAAAATCAGAAAAAATACAAAAAAGATCTATAAAAACAAAAGTGATATACAGAAATAAATACAGAAAAGTAAAATACAAAATGTGGTTAATAATTATATTCAGTAAATAGAAGAAATCTGTACTACAAGTAAAATCACATTGCCATTGGAACCAGAAAAAAAAAAACAAAAAAAAAACTAAAGCAATACGATTGTTATAGAAGGTAAAACAAGATACAAATATGCAGAATGGATGTTATAGCCTCATGATGACAGGTGAAATAGGTAAAGAAACTAAACAGATTTTCAAGGTTTAGTATTTTTCTGTTTGAAACAGACAATGTTGACTGCTGTAAAGGCAACTTGGAAATCGCATATCCCTTTCACAAAGAGAATATTTGTAAGACTAGAGTAGTCACTCCAGAGTGCATTCTTCTGTTCTGTGCCTGAATACCGAACAATATGCAGGCTGTGTAAGGGGTAAAAAAAAAATTGAATCTCCATGACATTAACCTTTGACCACTTTCCATAGCTAAATCATCTCTTTCTTTGAATATTATGTACCATTCCACAAAATTTTATGAGGATCCATTCATTATTGTTTGTGTTAGCTTGCTAACAGACAGCGGTGAATACATAACCACATTTGGCAGAGGTAATAATACTG
This sequence comes from Anneissia japonica, assembly GCF_011630105.1. Classification (NCBI taxonomy): domain Eukaryota; kingdom Metazoa; phylum Echinodermata; class Crinoidea; order Comatulida; family Comatulidae; genus Anneissia; species Anneissia japonica. Next base: position 20,838 of record NW_022756030.1, read on the forward strand.
TAAATAATAAGTGGGATTTGTATAGCACAATACACAGGTCTCTATGCACTAAAGAGCGAAAAATATCAATAATTATTAAAAAAAATATTAAATATAGATCTTGACTAGAAGTATACCATCTCAGAATTTCTGAATTTTGAGAATGACGATGTTTTGAGAGAGCTTTGGAGGGTGTATCATTTCAAAAATTCTAATTACTTTTTTCATAATACATTAATACAGTTTATCCCATTGACCATTGTAGAGAAGTACAGACTTAATCTGAAGGCCTACTGAACTGATAAGAAAATCGAATCAGTGTGTAAGAATAGGGACGCTAATGCGGTCAAAATTTCAGTTTGGATCTGATGTGAATGCAGCCTTACTTGTATTTCTGTACTTAATACCACTTGACTCACCAAGAATCCTTTTACTGTTCTGCAGATGAAAGGAGGAAGAAGATGACAAGGAACTTGGCTCTCCATTTTCTCTCCTCTGTGAAGAAATCTGTGCAGTTGATTGTCGTGTCGATGCATCTACTGAATGAACTCTTGAACTTTCACTTAGTGAAGAATAACTTGAACTATGAACTCTTGAAGACTCTTCTGAATTTTGAAAGTTAGAATGTTTTTGGTTCTTTGTAGATGAGTGTGATTGTTCAAACCTCATTTTGTTTTCTCCATCATTAAAAGTGGTTGCCTTATTGAAAGCATCATGGGTTTTTTTCTTCTCTTTTTTAAGCATATTCACTAAAATATCTGAATGTAATATGATAGAAAATAACTATTATCATATAAATATTGTATTCACACAACACAGAACCATACTACACCCATGTACATATACCTTATATATTAATAATAAATGTACATTTAATATTTTTTGGCTTTTGAGCAGAGATAAAACTAAAAAAGTATTACTTTGTAAGGCTACATCTTTGAGACTAAATAATTTTAAAAAATTCTATGCTAAATTAATGAAACATATCGTGGTAAAATACCATGGTACAAAGAAATAGGACTGCCCACAGTGACCTCTATCAACAAAAATTACAATAAAAATTAATGTGTAAAGGTGCATTCACACTAAATCCGAATTTTTGGATCTGAGGGCCTACAGAACCAATCAGAAGATCAAATCAGTGTGTAAGAATAGTGACGCTTTTGTTCAGTGCTTCGGAAACACTGTCCAAACTTAGGTTCAGATTCGATGTGAATGCAGCTTAAGACAAAGTAGAAAGCACACGGTTTGCTCTGAGGAATAAAACTAAAGGATACTGATTTCATTATCTCTTTGACGAATTATGTCGGTCAACTTCTTAACTTCAACAGTGTCAACAGAATTCTGCCTTTCTGTCAATGACTCAGTGTTACTTGTTTGTCTTCTTTCAGGATTACTATCACTAAATTCCTTCTTTACTAGCCGCTATTGGTAGGAAATAAAAAAAATTATTTGGAAAATGTTATTGATTAAAACTTCAGTTTACATCTTTTGTGGCTTGCAATGCCAAAACCACATCAGTGACCAAAACAAGAAAATTGACTTTTTAATATATTCATATTCTCCCAATTATAAGCTTTAAAATGATGGGTCATTTACTGAAATCAACTTAATATTGCCAAAGTTGTAAGTAAAAGCAAAGATACTAGAAATACAAGATAAAGTTCTCCACACAAAAAAAGTGTTCCACGGAAATGCATGGTGGGAATACGAAAAATGGGACGCCCCCTACAGCTGGATCTAAAAAAACTTGGTACCAAGTCGTCGCGTATTTTATTATCAATTCTCAACAAAGATACTAGATATAAAAACAAACTGGAATAGACACCCAGACAGTGACATCGGTGAATACATAACCTCCTTGGTGGCGGTAGAAATCGTTGCTATTATCCAAATAATACACAAAACAATTTTGCGTCTGGATATACTTAGCAACAGAAGGGCGCCATGTACGTTGGGCACGAAGTATAGGAAACTTGCATGGTTAAAAAGAAGGGCGCCGCCTACGTTGGGCACGACTTCCGCCTCATTTTTACAATGTGAGAACTCTATCTTGTATTTCTAGTATCTTTGGTAAAAGTATTATTGCTTCTCTTTACTAAAGTATACAAAACTGGCACATTTTTATGCTAATTACTCAGTTTAACATTTATAGACAGTACACTGGTTTTGCAATGGCAAGCCTCATTTTACTGTATTGCAGTTTCTAGGGAATTAATCTTAATAAGAAATTCTATTTTTTAATTAACAAATAAAATAAGGTCAAGTAAAAGCTTGCCTGCCATCTGTCAAATAATCAGATTATTATCTGATAACATTACATCATGACCATATATAGGCACATCATGACCATATATAGGCACATCATGACTATATATGGACATACATCAGTTGTTTGTCAAAGATAAATCTGATAGTCTGGACAGAGCTTTATATAATCATGCAGAATATTATAGGACAGCACAATCTTCATGCACAATGTTATCTAAACTTGACAAGGCTCTCAAAATATATAAAATTACATTCCCAGTGGGAGCATGTGTCTACTGAATAACTGTAGAGTAACAGATTGTTAACTTTTTAGTTCTTCCTAGAACAGGTCTTATCTAAGTATCTACAGCCCTCCCTGGGGCAGTAGACACAAAAACCATATCCTCACTGATGGCTTGATATTTATACTAAGAAGATAGTACAATTTGTGAAAATCATACTTACTTTAAATATTTTAAAACACTGATTAATTTTTCTGATATCAGGTGGCACCTTTAAATAACTCTCTGTATCTGGGTCTTCTAAGTAGTTCTCAACTAAATTGTTTAATCTGTCCAAAAAGTATAGTTATGAATATAATATATTATCATACAATTCTTTTAATAATGACAGTGAAAATGATTACAGTTAAAAAAAGGCAACTTTCATTACTCTTTTTATTCATTCATACGTTGGGCTATGCGGGTCAATAGGACATTAGTGGAGCCCCTACCCCAGGATGCATAGTTTGGTTAGGTGGGGTATGCAGGTCATTAGGGCCTTAGCGGAGTGACATCCCTACCCCATATTGCATTCTTACTAATATTCTTTGTAGACAGTATTTTTAATTTGTCACCTGTTTTGTGTCTTGTCTTTTTTGTTGTGCGGATATATTGGCCCTTGATGGCATTTGTAGCATTAAATAAATTGAATTGAATTGAATTATTATTCTTATTCCTTTTTTGTCATCTTGGCTGTCTTTCCTTTCTTAATTTTTTTTGTTATTTCAACATTTTTCGCCTTTTTTCCCCCAAATTTTAGTGTTTATTCATTATTTGCATTTTAGATTTATATATTATATTTTAGCTATAAGGAGCGAACCGTTGTAGAGGCTGGTTTGCCTCTGTCACTACTGTATATTTGTGAGTGAGAAGTTTATTAAATATAAAAATGAAATAACAATCAACAATAAAAAGGTAATAAACTAACTCTGTAATTTCTTCTTCTGTAAGTGGATCAGTGCTTTGACTTTCATCCACCAAAGCAAGTTGACCTTTCAATGACTGTAGTTCACCTTTTAAACGAGCTATCATCTGAAAATAAATCCAGTTGAAAATCAAGGAAAATATTAATTTAATTTTGCACAATATATTTATGTGAGCAATATCAACAAAACCACCACGTTTACTTAAAATAGTGTAACAAATAATCAATATCTAAATATGTAAATATAAACAGATATAT
>NW_022756030.1:24801-39337 GCF_011630105.1 Anneissia japonica
CACAATAAAAAACATAGGAAATAGCAAGAGTGATTACAATAGTTCCTATTGCATTACATGCATAGGAACTAAAAAGGTAAATGGTTATCAATAACATAAGTGCAATATATACTTATTAAAAATTAAATGTTATTAGTGTGTGCTCTGTGTATGCATTGTAAAAGCAAACTAAAGTTAAAAAAAATATGTCAGACTGGAGTACGATATCAAAAATCACTGGTGATTGAAAGAGCTTAACATATTAATGACTGGACATAGTTACAAACATACCTCAGCAATCATTCTGTTTGTATCACCAAGAAATAACAGATTCAGTGCTTCTTCCTCATTATTTGCTGGATGGATCGATAGGTTTTTAAGGTGAATATTTTGATCGCCATCCTCCATCAACGATACTTTACTAAAAAGAGAAAAAAATTATGGGTAATCTTGAATTCTCGCTAGTGTGATCGCCATGCATTTAATCATCTACTGTTTTATGTGCTGTAAAATCATACTGGCAAAAAAAATTCTTGTATACAACATTAAGCAGAATTTAAACCTAGTAACTTACGGAAGGTCTTCCAATTTGGTGGCTTCATGTTTAGGGTCAAGGAGGTCATACCCATGTTCATTGTATATCTCCAAGTATGAGATATGTGTGGTGAAAACAAATGCAGAACTCTAAAAAAATGAAACAAAAAAAAGACAACTCAGTATTTCGAAAAATGTTAGGCCCTGTTCAGGCTATCTAATTTTGTGCCTAAATATGGTCATGATGACATCACATCATGACCATATATAGGCACATAATGACTATATATAATAATAATAATAATTCTGGATTTATATAGCGCCTCCCGTTGACACAACCTCGAAGCGATTGAACATTATTACCCCCGGATCACTGGATCAAGCACATATGGAACACACACTCAAGCCCCATAGGGGAATTCCATAATTTTGCAGCTGTGTTCAGCGCAGGTTGTGTTTGAACCTACCAGGTACCCACTTGTACTCCTGGGTGGAGAGAGACAACCGTAGATAAAGTGCCTTGCCCAAGGCCACAAGCGACTTGCACAGCGAGAGTTTTGAACCCCCGACCTCGAGGTTGGGAGTCCAACCACTTCCACATATATGGGCGGTCAGTCTTATTATCACAGCTACATTAATGACATCAGCTGACTGCATAAATGAAGACATAAAGATGAATATAAAAAATTAAGCAAGGCTTAGTCATAAGTGCCTATATGACAGCGGTGGTCTTTCCAATGTCAGACTTCACACTTGACTTTGGATCATTATAAAGAACCACTAATACCGTACTTATGAACCCGGTGCATCTGTCGAGACAAGTAGGTGGTTACCGCGGTGTACTGGTCCATTCAGCCCCCATTGTTGACAGATCAGATTAGCTGCTACTGGCTTACCGGATAAGTCAGACACGAAGAGACCCTTAACACTCTGACCGCCAGGGGTTTGAAAAAGTAGTATCAGCCACCGCCAGACTTTTTAGCAAATTTTAACACTTTTCCGAAGCTCGTTGAAAGTGTGTATGTGATCAGATTGAGATGTAGTGAGTACTACAAGAACTACAAACATTTTAGCTTTACAATGGTACCAAACACTTTATTTTAATCACAACCTGTGACCTGTAACAGTAAAATGAAAATGACTCACTTTTGGAGAGTGACGCAATTTTTCACAACAAAGCTCAGATAATCGCGATTTTGTGAAAGTAAATCAATACTGCTCTACACTAATGTAAACAAACAAATACTTACAGTTGAGACTGAATATAGTGTTCAAATTTTTAGTACATGTAATTACCCCATCTATCGGATTCCGTAAAAAAACCCAAAACACTGAGATCTCCGTGTTTGGCGGTCAAGCGTTGCATTACCAAACAGAAAGATCTCCATGTTTGGCGGGCACAGTGTTAAGGGAGAAGCAAGTTGCTGGAAGAGCTAGTCCACACCTCTAGCACTTTGCGACAAAAGTATAAAGTGCTATATAAAACTAACTACATTACATTACATGTACTTTCTGTAGGATATTATGGGAAAAATGATACAAAAGATCTAGTCTCCCAAATAAATATTAAAACGACTTACATTTTGGTATTGCTCAAAAAGGTAGGACAGAGACCTTGGTATAATGCCTCTATCAGAGTATTTCTCAGCTCCTCCAGTAACTGTGAATGTTTTACCACTACCAGTCTGGAATATTAAAACATGTTTATTCAGTAAACATATCGATGAAGATTTTGAAATTCAAACTTTCATAGTTTGAACTGCGCATGCCCATATCAAGGTCAATCAAAATAAACAAAGCTACACACAATGCATGCAACATAGGTTTATGTTATTTGACCTTAGATACAAGCATGCACAGTTCAGAAACTACGAAATGGCTTATTTGAAACTTCCATTGGAAGAGAAGGAAATTTGAAGCAAGAAAATGTAATTTCCTCTCTTTTTTTAACCTTTATGTCAGTACATACAATACTACATTACAATTACAGAACAACATAGAATTGATAAAAATCAATTTAGTATCATATACATGTGTACAAATCCTAATTTCAATGTAAAATCAATACCAACCTGACCATAGGCAAAGATGGTCCCATTATAGCCTTGTAGTGCACTGGGGGAAAAAATTGTACATCATGTTACATTTGAAGCCTATAACATCATAAATGATCATGTAGAGGCAGTATGAATAAGCAACAATCTTGACAGGTGCATAATCTGGTTTCGGTATTGTGGGTGTGGGGGTGGGGGGTGGGTGTGAAATACGCACACGCAGGTAAGTAGTATATAATATTGTACTGTGTAACAAAACAAGTTGAACTGACCAATGAAATATTATTACCAAATTAACACTTATGAGGTATAGTAATTTGATTTATTAATTAAAGGGGTTTATTTGAAAAATAGGTTCACCCAAACAATGGAAGCTACCTGGTAACCTGTGTGATATAAAAAAGAAATCATTCAAATAGAAGTAATTAAATGTAAAATCAAATGCTTACTTTTCTAAGACACCTTTGGCAACTTTGTCAAAGATCTCTTCTTGCTTTGCCTTCTGATCAAATACAGACTCAAATGCAAATTTGTATTCTTGTTTTTTGTTGTTGATGAATCCTGCAGCAAGTTCTCTTGGGACAACAAAACTGAGCTGACTGTAGTTTTCCTCATCTTCTTCAATATCATACAACTGTAGTAACCAAACATAATTAGCATGCTTTACATGAAATGTCATCTAAATATCTCCACACTGTATCATGTGAAGTATTTCCCAGTAGCCTAATACTAGCAAGCAGGTGAAATAGAAGCTGGAGGCCTATCGGGAGGTCTAGCCCAACTTTCATCATAGAATAGTAGTAGCCTAGGAATACTTAAAATTCCAACGTCCACAGGCAATTTAGTGGAAAATACTAGTTATTCTTTTTCCCGGCAGTATGAATGTACAGTTGCAGAGCCATATTGTAAGCTCTTGGCCTTGTTGTACTAATATGGATAGGATGGGTCATAAGCTTAATTAAACAAGACCCAATTCTTCAAGCAAGCATTAAGAATTGCAGGTAGCCCTAGGCCTAGTCCGGCCAAAGCCGAGCTTAGCCAGAGCCAACCCAAACCAAGCTCGGCCTAGCCTTTAGGCCTACTACCGTACTACTAGGCAGCCCAACCAAGAAGGATGGTCAGGGTTTGCGTGCTTAGTTACCATACATAAAACATTAGGCCTAGACCTAAAATAATGCTTCGTCTTACCCCAACTTTGCTTTTTGTTGGCTTAACTCTGCAATATATTCGTATACCTTGCTTCACCATGACTAAAGCATGAGAAGGACATTATAGTTATAATATGGCACTGTGAACAACGGACAACTTGTTTACTACAAAATATTTGCCTAGCCTACCACAGTGTACCACAAGCAAAGATACTAGAAATACACAAGTCTAGCTCAATAATAATTGGTACACTTCCCTCTATCGCTTTTCCGTTACGCAAGAGTAAGGTTATAAGATTTTTGGTAAGTATGAACTTACCATGTTTTTCCCCTGAAAATTACACAAAATCATAAAAAATAATTTTCAAATTTACTTTCTCATTTTGCAGTAACATACAAATTATTAACTTGAGCATAGAAATTATTGAATTAAAAGATGTGTACACGGATTTTATGCCGGATGATTTTGATAATAATGAATGATGATGATGATAATAATAATAATAATAGTAATAATAATAATAATAATAATAATAATAATAATAATAATAATAATGATAATAATAATAATAATAATAATAATAATAATAATAATAATAATAATAATAATAATAATAATAATAATAATAATAATAATAATTAAATAATAACTTTAAAATGTGAAAGTTAATTTAAAAATTAAATGTTATGATATTTGTTTTTGGTATTTTGCATGCCAGTGGGACAATACATCTTTACCTACTTGGTTAATTGTGAGTTTCATACCCTGATTTGAATAATCTAGCACTGGGCTGAAAGGGAGCGCAAACCGGGACCTCCCTTCCAACATATTGGGACGTATATGCTCTATGCACAGCCTCTCCCACCCACATAGATTTAGGGAACCTCATTTGGTTTAGTAGGCCTAAGTTAATTTCTAGTCTATGTTTTTATTCATACTAATCTGGAATTTTCTATTGTAAACACTTATTAAATATTATTACGACGATCTCAACAGCATATCCCCGACGTTTGATAAAAGACATACCTACAAACAGGCCTCCCTCTAATTAAAGACCCCTCCTATTAAAGACCACTTTCCATTTAAGACCACTTTTTGTCGTCCCAATGACCAACTATTGTATCTTTGGTATCATTTTTATCTTTCAATTATTCTAATCAGAAACCAAAGCTGCTAAACTAACAACGAAACCAAGCACCCGTCCCAAGAGTGGTCTTCATTTGGAGGGGGTCCCTGTATTAGAAAATATCTGATCATAAATTGGTGGTAACCATAGGCTGCAACATTACTTAGGGTTAACTTGAAACCAATGGTACAGGTACTCAAAAAGTAAGAATAATTAGGCCTATTTGTGGGGCATCGATGGGACACTTCAAGCATGGACCTATTAATAAGATCTTATTAATAGGTCCAAGTTGGACGGTGAAGGAAGAAAAACAAATGGAATGAAAAACCATTTCCGAAATGCAGACACTGAGTCGCCTTATTTGTGTATATAACATTCTCCATAATATGTTACCTTCCTATAAATTGGAAATTTTAATACTGTTCAAATAATTAAAACTTTAGACATGACATTCAAATCTAGTATTGTCTTTACCAGAGTATAAATAAGTATAAAAAAAACGAAGCTCAGTATAAAGGAGCATTAAAATTGAATAGTCTTCGCTAAATATACAAAATACAGCAACATTCTGTTCATTTAAGCATTAGGCCTATAATTTATTTTGACCTGTTTTTGCAATTTCTTTTTTTAAAAACTTTTTAAAATAATATGTATAGTTTTGTTTAACGGCCAGAAGAACAACCCTTTGTTGGTCTGGGCCTTCCTGGTTAAATAAAGTTAACTTAATGAACTAAAAATAAGATTTTCCTATCATTACCATTACATAATTTTTAACAAGACATATCTTTTTAGTACGAAATTTTAACGTTCATTGTAATTTCTGTAATTCCATAATTCACATTTAATTATCAACTTTATAATTAGGCCTATCGGTAAAACCATAGAGAAAACCAATGCTAAAAACAATGAATGGCTGCCACATTGGGCTACCTTACCACAGGCAGTCAGGGGAAAAAAAACCCAAAAAAATAAAACGATATCAAACTGGTGCAAATGTATTAGCACAAAAACAAACTCGCCTTCGGTATTAAAACATAGACCCTAATAGTAAAGATATGGCATGGCTGCACATTTTTGTCCCTTCATACCAAAGGCCTACATAATAATTATTTAACTGCTTAAAAAAAAGTAGAATCGATAAAGTGGGTTACAAAACAAATCTGATTACAAATGTAAATTGACTTTTGTTTTGTTATAAAATGATAAAGATTAAAAGGAGTTCTATTAGGATCAGCAGACAGATCAAGGCAGTTATCGATCAGTGGTTGATCTGGTGGGAATAATACAGGCTCCCTCTCTCTATCGATGATATTATGGATAATTGTTTTTTTCACGCTTCACAGACCACACTAGCTAGGCACACACACAGTATGCGTTTAGTCTCTTGGTTTACATCTTTGAATACAAGGGCCTCTCGTCAAATTGATCGAGAATGAACATGCATTTATTTTTCCTCTGTTTCTGAGGTAAGTTCGTGCATTTACTTACTAACGTACGATAACGTCTTTAAAGGAGATAAACAACAATATGTAGCATGAATTGCGAGGATTTTAGGCTTGTTTGTATCATAATTTTTGGCGAAGAAGAGGGATTGCCTTGAATAAATTGAGAGAGGGTACGGTTCACAGGATCACACCCTTGCTGTTTATCCCATCCATCCATATGCGTGTAATGATAATGTAACTGATGTGATAGGCCTGGGCTAGATCATTGACCTAAGGTAGGCCTACACACCTATTTATTTCAGCCGTGGTTTTATACTTGTTTTATGCTTAACTGAAAGTATTCACATGTAAGTAACATGTATGTACATGTAAGTAAGACACATGTATGTACAGAGTTAAAGCCCAGCCTTGCTTGCTTGGGGGCTTAGCAACTAGGAGGAGAGGAGGAAGAAGGGTGGAGGCATAGGCCTAGCTAGGCCTAGGGGAAAGCTAAGGCATTTTTAGAAAGATTTATATGTAAATAGGCCCATAAAAATATCTGCTTTAAGTTCAAGTTCTTAATTCAATGTTCCTAATCCTAAACATGAAAAAATGTGAAATAAAAGTAAAATTTGAATTTTTTAAATGTGTGGATGGCATACTGTAAGATGAACTTTCTACCATTAATTTTGCAATTATGTCTTTATCTTTTCTTCCAAAGTCAAGCCAGTGATGATTTGAATTTGATGTGGAGGAAATTTACAGAAAAAAATTGCATTAAATGCTTGAAACATAGTAAAATGAATGAAGAAAAAAATAATAGTACAGGATTTGCTGTACATTTCCATTAGTTTTAACAAAAATGAATGATTGATATTTTAAAACCTTTAAAAATAAGTTGTATAGACCATTTTTGAGAAATTCGAATTAAAATTTCCGATAACCTGGCAACTGCCACTGGGGGACTTTCTCAGAGGCCTAGCATTTTGCTCTACGAAATCTAAGTTACTAACGAGCACAAATATTTTAAAACGAAAAAAAAACTTAATTAAAAACAAGTCCAAGTCTTAAAAAACTATTTCAATGTTTACATATACAGTGATTACAGTAATTAGCAAGATCCTATCTGTCTACTGCTGCATAGCGAAGGTCTAGCCGAGTTATCCACTGCGTGGTGCTCTATTTGTTACTAGCTAGCTGCTCAGGCTAGGCCGCTGGAAGTCCCCCAGTGAGTTGTGAGTTGGCGGCACTGTTTCAAAATAAATCTGATAAAATGGTCTATTCATGAATGAATGTGTATTTTTAAAGAAAATACTTTTTACTATACATTGAAAAACTTGAACAAAGTACTGATAGTACAAAATTTGATATTATTGAATTATAACAACAACGGTTGCATTCGCTCCAAAGTAGTTCCCCATGACATGTCACTGGGGACATTATGCCAAACCCTGTCCTGAACCCCTTGATGCGTAAAGTAGGTAACTGTGAAAACTCACATGGTTAGTTTCTCGCACCACATGTGTATTACCAATAATAAGAGCCTAATTACACTGATAAAAGCCCAATCACACTAATGCTATAGTGACGTTGGCTCAAGACCAGCCTTTTTAAATGTGAACAAATAGATTATAAACTGACCCAAAGGCGAGCTAAATTTAGTGCAACTTTAATGCTAGGCCTGGGCCGACTTATCTGAACGTAAATTGGACCTGGGTCACCAAGGTTGCCTTGATAGGGGTAAATTTTGAAATCTTATAGTGACATTATAATACCATAATATTTTATGCAAAAACCCAGCTAAAAGGAGGAAGTGTGAATGCCCCTAAGCCGACTTAAAATACCAGCGGAAGTTTTGAGTCAGTCGTAGTTAAGGCGGTCCTAGGCCGATGTAAGTGTGATTGGGTTCTTTATCCGACTACTGTATTTTGTGATCAAATTTAGAGACGGTCTACTGGGACAACTATAAGCCAGAAGAATCAGTGCTAAGAAATTGTTTATTTTTGTAGCTGGAATGAGGAGACTTGTGCTATACAGTATTTCATAGTCCTGTCTTCACAGCCTTTGACCTACAATACTATAGCCATGGACCTGAAGTGTATTTCTTAAAGATTAAATTTTAAACAAATAAAGAAACAAAACAAATGCAAACTGAATTTCATTGTTTAAATTAGACAACTACTACATAATAAAAGGCCTTATTAGGCTCTGTTCCTGCCCACCCTGGTCCCTTTCCTAAATGTTAGGGCCTAGGCCTCCGCCACTGGGGCGCTACGGCCCATGACTTCTCTGGGTAGCCTGGTGTGCTTTGATTTTGACAGTGAAATAATGGCAGAAGGATTTGAAGTCCTATTACTATTGTTATGCATTTGCTCTATTATTTATTACTGATAATGCTTATCCTTGCAAAAGAGAACCCTTTAGAATGCTTATTACCATTGATATAAAAAGGATGAAAACTAATTGCAATAAAATACTGCAATGTCCCTGACATTCCAGGATTATTCAATCAAGACTTATTTGTTATGGTTCTGCTTTGATACAAGTTTCAGTACAGTAGTTCTAATCGCTTTGTTTACCATGGGTTTAGAATTGTACTGAAGAACCCAGGTACAGTACACTTTTTTTTTTTTATAAGAACCAGTAAAATTTTGCCCAGGCTCAGTGTTCTTATTTTTTGGCCAATTTCAGGCTCACAATGTTCTTATTTTGTTCTTATTTTACACACTTTCAAACATGGACAATTATTATTGTAACAGCAGTATACACTGTACTGGGAGGTGAAAGCGGCCCTGCAAAAAATGGCCCCTGAAAGAAAGGCCCAGCAAAAAATGGCCCCACAAAAAAATGCTCCGGTTGTTGAACTCCGTCTCAATTTGTTCTTATTTTGTTCTTAATTTTTCAGCAATTTCAGCCTCAGTGTTCTTATAAAATGTGTTCTTATAAAAAAAAAAAGTGTAGATACATTACAATGTAGCTTGATGTTGGGAAGGCTTTACTTCCAGACAGAATGCCATGAAATTCAAGAAAGTTGAAAACATGCAGTGGAGTTGAATAGCTTTAGTGGTTAAGATACTTCTAATCTCACGGTCCTGAATTCAATTCCCATTATAATAGGACTTTTTCTTATGAATAAAGACAACTCCACTCCCTAAGCCTCATAAAGACACTTCGTTGATAAAGCCATCATGTTGTTTTATGTACAGTATTTATAAGCACCCCTAAATGCCGACCTTCTAGGATATGCTGAAAGTGTCACCCTTTATATATATGGTGAAAAAACCCCCCAAGAATTCATTTTTGCATTTCCTTATATCTTTTTTTAAACTTGATATTATTGTACAGTAGCATAGTATGCTAAAGAAACGAACAATAGTAATTATTCAAAATCATTTTCTTAGACATTTAAAATACTAAACAGATGGTATGTGGATTTCCTACTTAAATTCTGAACAGATGAACGTCAACTGTTCTAATTTCATACTCATTATGATATCCACTACTGCTGGAATGGGGATTGTTTCATAATTCATAATATAATATGGTAGGTTTTGACTGGCAGAAGAAAGCCATTTACAACTGTATCCTACAGTATTACTGTATGGGGACAATTTTGGTCCCAGAGTTGTCCTCCCTTTATAGTGGTTCTACTATATTTTAAAAATTTAGAAATGGAAGAAAAAAATCCAAATTCAGAAAGTTTGGTTGATATTTTTCAAATCTGAAAATAATTTTACTTTTTAACGTGTAGCTTTTGTCTGACTCTACAGTCTTCTATTGAAACCACGATATAATAAATGTCTTAAATTAAATGCTTGCCATAATAATACAAGATATTTTTTTTATGATGAATTGTTGACATCTATGTGCCGCCTACATAATCTTGATGCGACAGATTGACGCAAATGTGGTCTCCTTTAATTGTAGGATCATAAGTTAATTTAATGAAAAGTAAATACTGTACGCATTAAATACGTCAATTTAGAAAATGGATTGATAGCATTTTCAGAGTTGAAAACATACCATGACCATTTGATCCTTAAAGAAGGGATCGAGTTAAAATTAAAAACAGAAAAACATAGCATAAGAACTTAACCGTAAGTTTAATATTATATTATTTTCTTGTGCTTAAAATTTTGTCTTTTTCATTAACTGACAAATATATTGATTTTTCTCCTTGATTAATAACTTATTTTTAATGCAACTGCTGAGGTGGAAGCCGGGATTCGCCAGTAATGAGTGCGGGTGCGTGAGAGTCCTTAGTCTCGCCATGGTTGGGGCTGAGGTGATAACATTTTGAGAATACGGACCACTACATTCCTGGAATTTGCACTCTCATACCTTAAAAATCTTGTTAGACCTACTACACTATGCTCATAATACCATACAACAGTTATTTTTCTTTATACAATTTAGGATGTACGATGGCACCGCCTGCATCCCCTGCATCCATTCCAGAATTGAAATTAAGTGTGGAGTTAGATATGAATATTAGATATTAATATTGTCAGTGGTATTAATGAAATATATTTGATTCTATTCACACTGCAGTCCTATTTCCGTGTCTATTGAATTTAGTGGCATTTCATCTCCGTAACAACAATAGATTATAATTTTCTTTTGTGCTTTATTTAGTAACTTACTGAATTACGGTTTTAGCATGTTTACATAAAGGTGTTTACTTGAAATTTTTTCTTTCCAGTAGTATAAAGAATACCATACCTTACAGTAGCACAATGTTTATTTCCTGGTCAATATGGAGTTGGTCTTAATTTTTATCTGTCAAAATTTGTCCCAACTGATTTTATATTAAAATTTGTTGTGGACAGACAAGATTAGCTGGTACATCCGGTTTACTGGTTGCTCAGATATAAAGAAACGCTTTGCGATTTTGGTGTAAATAAAGCACTACATAAATCCAACTACATAAGAGTTCATTACATACATTACTTCAGGGGTACACATAAAAGTTGGTCAGAGGGCCAAAGTTAATTTTCGATTTATCACTGAGGTCCACACTTAAACTTTTATGTTCCCAGTGCACTTCCATCCAAAAACCTTCACGCAACTGCTTTTATACTGCTTTATGCTCATTTTTAATATTACTTTTTACTGTTGGGTCATAACAAGGTGTTTTCTAGCCAAAGATGGTTGGTGGGCCACACAAGTAGGGTATTGAATTCATTTTCCCGGGCCGCAAAAAAATCACTGTCGGGCCAACAGCCCGTGGGCCACGCTTTGCCCATCTGTGCATTACATTAGTCAGTGACATTGTATCATGTTTCAATTGAAAGGTGAACTGCAGTACTACTGTAGTAATAAAGAAAAACGATCAATAGAATTGATAGCTATCTGGTTCTGGTGAAAAAGTTATAGTTTAGGTGATTTCAAATTTTGACAGCTTTTGTGGAAATATAGATTACTACTAGTAAAAAAGTTTACCACAGCCTCCATAGCACCTACTGTATGTCAAAGGTAAAAAAATCCACACAATGGCCATGATGATAGGCCTACTGTAACAACATTGCCAAACAGTAACGCAGATAACCAATTTGCACAGATCACATCCATGACATTTGTACAAATAACCACTTTTAAGTAATTAACACTTGAGTCGATAATGTGGTTTTTGTTTAGCTAAAAAAAATTGCTGGTCATAAATTTAAAAAAAAGTCAATCAAAATGTCAACCACTCACTTAATTAAAAAAAAAAATAACACTGATAATTTTTTTTCCCTATATTGTGCTTAGTTTGTCTAGTTTTGAACCCAAGGTCCTATGTTGCAAGAAGAGCTTTTCTATTTTATTTTTCATTAATAAATTTATATTTATATCATTTTAAAAGTATTTAAGAATTACCATGTATGTCAACATTTTTTAGTATTTTTGAAGACAGTCCTCTAAAAACTCTAAAAATAGTCCAATTTTGACAATTACCGTATGTATTTGAGTAAATGCCCCACTTTTGAATAAACACGCCCCCTTCTGGAGCCTCATTTGGACTAAATGCCTTCCTCAAATATATATTTACCTCTAATAAAAGCAGCCCCTCCTCAGAAGCTGTTCTGAACAATAAACTCCATAGTAAATACAGTAGGTACTAAAGTTCTTTAACTATAACACATGATCAGTAATGGTTGTTTTTATTTTGTTTAGAAAGCTGAGCTTATTGATAAACAGCAAAGGTTTGCCAGCCAGATGTGAAGTAATTATATCTGTTTAAGGTAAGACACAAAGTGTTTGTTATGGTTTACCCTGTTCAGATGCCGGCACAAATGTGGAACAAATATATCATAGCACCATCCTTTTAGGCATTTTACCATTAGGGACATTTCTTTCTGTTCCTATTTAAATAATTTTTTCACTATAAATCTACAAATTAGTGAGCAAGGGGCTACAAAAGCAACACACATGAGATGGTAGCAGATTAATAAACTATTCAGTATACAGTAGGTATTGACAAGACTCTTTTTATACATCGGCCCGCCAATAAAGATGGTGTTGAAAAAAAGGAAAATTTTTATTTTTTTGGCCAGTTAGCTGAACCGCTCCTACAAAAAAAGGAAATTAAAGAAAAAATAATTTTTAAAATTTCTTTTATTTTGCCTGCCACTGCCTTGAAATCTCTCAAAATAATTATAAGAATGGTAATGGCTATTTTTACACAATTTTTAAATGAATTTGTATTTCTGATTGAAGTAGAATATGGAAATTATTTCTGTAGTTGTAAACATTTGTTAGCATTTCACTACAGTAGTACTGCTATGTACTGTGAATATCTGATTATTTTACCTGAAATTGGCAGACCACTACTGTAGTAAATCTGTCAGGAAGTATGGGAACCAACCCAAATTCTATTCTCAAGGGGTAATAAGAACAGAGAAGATTGTACTAAACATGTGTTTTAGCTCTAGAGAAAACAATCAAGTTGCTACTGTAGTGTAGCGACACTTGGATTGGATCAGTTGGATCCTTTATTTTATATTATGGTTGGTAGGGTCAAGTAAGGTCAATGACATTGGTTGAAATTATTTTCAATTTGTTTCTATTAGCAATAATTAAAGTATTAAAGTGATTAATAAGCATTTTAATTTTTTAATGAAGTTTAGATTGCATGTATTGTTCTATGGAAATTGAACATGTCACCAAAATTAAAACTAAATGTTCAGTTCCCCCCCCCCCCATTTTTGGAATCTGTTACCCATTTCTGTACCGTCTGCAAATTTTGTTTTATACAAAAGAATGTCTATGCTTTCTATTTTCTTGTTCTTCTCTTAGTGCCTTTGATAATTTTTTAATTGGTGTGGTAAATATTTCTGATTTATTATTAATTATTATTATTTCTCATTTTGTATTAATTTATTTTTGCATCCCACATTGTGATTGCATATTTTCATATTGATCTTGTTCAGCCTAACGCCAATGGTGAACTTGAAATACAGACTTGAAAATACCGTACTCAAAAACAGGGGGTAGGCTTTTATGCCCAATGGTGGACTTGAAATTGGTTTGTATCAGGTGATGCTTCTACACAAGGCTGCCCAGTGAGGCTGGCTATTCAATCAAGCACAGTGTCACAGCTGACACCCTTGTACAATATGATTCATTACAATAGCATGGCCCAAATAAACAATGTAGCATATAGTGTAGTTGATGACATTTATGCTTCCTGGAGTCTTTTGTCTTTACACTCAAACTATGAATGTTTGTAGGCTGATCATACTGCATTGGATTGGATACAATTTTCCAAGTTTGAATGTTCTCTTTGGTAAAGTTTTTGAGGTATTTTATTCTCCCCGTTTTAGTACGGAATAGAAAGTTTTGATGAAGTTCACCACTTACTGTCTAATTCTGTCTATCATAATGCTGGTGGTGGTCCAACTTTGTTGCACAATAGACCGATTCGGCGATGTCTGTTACAGCCGGTCATGCGACATAACTTGGGTATGGAAAACATTACTGTGCGATCAGTTTAAAGTATAGGAAAAGGTAATGTTATGTTTGCAAATATAACGACCCACTGTTAAAGCCCCATTCCAGGCAAAATTTCAGTTGTTAAGAAAAATCTAATTTTTTTATAATGTTATAAAGATTTATAAATATAATACGTAATTGCTAAACTGAATTTAGGCATTCCTAAGAATGAAAAAAATGTAAAAAAAGACTGAAATTTGATTTTTTTGTGTTCCACACAAAAAATAAATGCGGATGAATTTTTCATGTTTGATTTTGCGATAGGTCGTGAGAAGAAATATCGTAGGCGCCGAAAA
>NW_022756030.1:39361-60385 GCF_011630105.1 Anneissia japonica
TTAGCCTATCCACGCTGCTAGGCTAGGCCTAGCCTTACCTCTATTTAGGTTCTGTTATCACACATAAAAACGGCCGACATGATATTTTCCGTTGCTAGTATTGACACTTGTGAAATATAATAGGAATTATTTCAAATTTGTTAAAAAACTGATTCTGACTGAGATTACGACACTTAAACAAACATATCTCGGCCTAATCGAACGACCGCATTGTGCAAGATGCGAAGTACAAAAACTAATCTCATTAGAGAGGGCGCACTTTATTGACTGTATAAAGTATACATAAAAGCGAGAGTATTCTGGTGGATGCGATCTACAACCTCTGAATTTTCCTAGTAACGATGAATTCGTTGAGAAAATGGTAATATTTTATGAGAAATAGTCTGTATTTCTCATTTTTTTTATTCTTTTGCGTAAAACTAAAATTCATGCCAATATTTTTCCATGATTTATAATAATTGGAGTAATAAATTAAAAAAAGTCAGAATGGGGCTTTAACGTGAGAAATAAAGGGCAAGGAAAGGCAATACAATTATTCAAAATAGTGTTAATTAACTTATCCTAGCATTCTCTTAGCATCGTATGCTTTGAATTTTATGTGATCCTTCGTAAACCTTAGCCAGCCTTAAAATCGTATCATAGTTAACGGCTCGAAGACCCTTGTGCATACCTAAACATGCCGTAGATGTGCAGGGGCCTAGGCCTAACATATGTGAGAAATCTCAATGTCCTCTGAGCATTAGCAAACCAATTGCCAAGTACAATTTCCAATCAATTGGGTATAGTTTACTGGGAATTATGATTTTTACAGCAATAACAAGGCACGGCCGCAATAGTAGTCCTCATGTGAAACACTGCTGTGCCAGTTCATTGTTTACATCCAGCACCCAAGTTAGGTCATGTGACACCCATCACCGAATCGGTCTATTCCACTCCCCAGGCCTCATAAAGAGACTTGGTTTATAAAGCATTGTCGATCCTGTAATTGGAGTGTTATTACCTACTGTATTGGATGCTCCTCAAATAAAATCACTAATGTTTTCTAAGTGTTTTATTCTAATATAAAAACAATGGTGTTTCAAAATTTGAATGATTTATTACAATTAACAACTGGCAAAGTGAAAATTTTATTCCTATTGGAATAGTGCTTTGTTGTCATTTTGAAAATTGTTCAGTTTAATTGGATGTTCGTATGACCTTGATATTGTTCAGTTAAAGCAAACTTGAAAGTTTATACATGAAGCACTTCGCTCACAATCTGTCTGCTAATTTACGAATTAGCTCTAAATTAGAACATCCTCAAGGAAGTGTATGTTGGTCATAGCAAGACCTCGAACTGTAACCAAGGCTAAAAATACTGATTCAGTTATTCCATTGAATTGAACTATTCAATTCATATGTAAGGTAGAAAAATCGGCATTGCTACAGTACTGGTATGTTATTTTTGCTGCGAAGCAGCCAATTCATATTCTTGACAGCAATTTGACCTCTGAAAGGTCATTGTTTGTCAAAAAACAAGGGCCTAAAACGACTGAAAAGCGGAGTTTCCTTCTTTCGTTCTGCCGAGTAAAATCAATTACTTTAGGCGACGTTTGTAGACTAACCAACACGTACCAACGTCCGCATGTCGCACTAGCCTTATCCTACTCTAGGCCTACTGTAGACTAGCTAGGATGGTATAGGCCTAGCCTTGAAGGAACGAAGGTCCCAATGAAAAACAACGTCGCTCCTTGATAGCTAACATTGTCTATTTAACATCACAATAATTCATTATTAGACCTATAGTTTTTTTTTGAATTGTACTCCACAAATCTCAGCCGATACCTTCGCACAACTCAAGTAACGTCTCGTATCTATTGTCGTGACGTCATGGCTCGCTGGCTCACACTTGCGATGTCTCGCACTTGTGATCAAATAACACGCTGGCTTCCACTTTGGCAACACTCTTTGGCAGTCAACTCGCCCTAGAAAACCCGCCCTTGGAAACTTGCCCCATAAAAAAATGTACACTTCCTAGACCATGCAGTCTTCAAAATAAAAATTGCAACCTTTGGTAATCAACTACATTTTCCACATACATAGAAATTTTTTAAACTTTATTAAAAAATCCTAAACCATAATTTACCACTATAGACACTTTTTGACAAAAATTAAAAATTACGACTTTGTTACCCAATGAGAAGTGTTCTAATATAGACAATGGGTCATGTCTCATATTATTTGTTATATTTTTATTATTCATTATTTTCACTTGACTCGCATAAATAATTTTGTTCGAAGAACATTTATATGCAGTTGTACTTCGCAGTACTTCACTTGCAATTTGCAATTTCTAGTTATTAATAATATGTTGAGCCTAACACTGTATCCTAAAGAATATAATATAATAGGCTTAACTAAATATAGGCCTATATTTTATAGAGCTTGTTGTTATCAGTTGAGCTAAAAACCACATCCCTAATTTTGTTTAGGCGAGTGATTATTTGGGTGAGTTTCTGTGGAATAGTTTTACACACGTAAGACTACTGTACTGTGGGAATCAAAGTGGTGTTAGAGTTAACACAAAATACATTCTAGTAGAAAGCACTGCCACAGTATTTGGGGTTTTTTTTGCTAATAAAGGTGGGTGATTTTTAAACTCACGGTTCTCTATTTGTCACATCCCTAAAGAGGAGTTTACAGTAGGTGAGTGATGGTGTGCGAGATCAATCACTTGCCTTGAATCACAAGCCCTGTTTTAGTTTTTAGTTTGTACTAAAATTGATTGAATAACAAGGTATGTTTTTTGGCCCATTAACAGTAGGCCTATATAGTATTGTTCCTGCACTTTTTAAATTAACCTGGCAGTGGCAGTAAATTAAACATGAATTGTTTTTGAGCTGTGACCCGAAGTTGATGTAAGGTCAACAATAAGTTGTAATTGGGAGAACTTCGAACCAGTGTTGCTAATTTTAGATTAAGTAATAAAAGTAAAAGATCTATTGATACATGGCATAGTGTGCATTCTATGTCAAGATCTCATAAACATACATTGAAGATTTAGACACGAAGTCAAAACCTTGAAAACACAAGTTTTGAACTTTGTTTGTATTTCCACACAATAAATTCTGCAAGTAGCCCAGATTTGCCAGTGTTTCATCCTGAGTAACGAGACTTGTATTAGGTTCCAGACAAGTATATATTTGTTTTAGCTGTTTTTAAGACTTTTTAGTTAAAAGAAGTACTGTAGTTCTTATCTCTATTTAATTGTTGTAGTATTTCAACTTTTACCAATTTTATCAAAAAAAATATACCTGCCGTATGCAACTAGTATTTCATTTGATGCATGGAAGGTGGTGCCGTTCAGCCAATAATAGGCTATGTTCACATACAACACCTAATGTTTAGCATTATCTAGAGATAAATCCAGGGTAACTTTTTTGTTTAGACATGAAATTATCGATTTAGAATGCTGATGTAATTTTTAACCAAAAAGCGAGCGTTGTAGGGTCAGTATTTACTGGAAATGTGAATCTTAAACACCACGTGAAAAGCTCCATTCTGTAAGTGACGGATTTCCCGCTGTTGAATGAGAATTTTAATAAATAAATAAACTAAAACATCCTGTGCAGCCTCCTTTGTTGTGTGTTGTTCCATAGATTCCATGCTTAATATTTGGGATAATTAACGGGTATCGTTGATTTTGGCATGAATATCATTACTTAATAGCCTGCAGAAGGCAATGTTTAAACATGGTGTTCCAGCTCAAAATTGCACTCTTTATGTAGGGCTTCGTTCATTGGAGCAAAGGCGTTTGGTCATGGAAGCAGATTCTTCTCTTTCGATCTTTTTACCTATACTTTATGAATTTAATTTTAAAAAACAGTGCTCAATAAAACATACAAGAATGCCTGAAACATCGTCAGTTTGGGTGAAAATAACAAGAAGTTGGTAGGAAAAAAGATACACTAATGCGAATGGCAAGTTCTAACATCTGATTGGTTGTTTAGAGTATAAGAACGAGGTAAATATGCTAACCATTAGTGACCGCGATTCATTAACCGATCCTGATCAGCTTACCCCTATCGGGCTTTACCGATCTTATTCTCACACGCAGTGCTAACAGTTTAGCTAAGGGTTAGCTTCCGATCAGAATGCTCTCTAGTGTCAACCAGGGCATAGCCTACTGTATGACCTGCTGCAGTATTGTACTTTCATTTAAGCATCTGCTTATGGTGGCGATGGCGTAAATATACACTACCACCGATAAATCAGGAAGAATATTAAGATATCATACAGTGGATTCAAGTGGTCTCTCCTTGACTGGTGTCTTAAATTGCTTCCAATAAAAGTCCTCTCTTGGGTCTTGTTTTTAAACGTCACTCTAATGTGTCTAGTGGTAACTAGTAAACTTGAAACTATTCAACTATCACTTTGTAAGTTGTATGGTTTAATCATTTGTACCAGACTTGTAACCAATTTAGACAGAGTTGATATATTGCTATAGTGACAGTGATGCCTGTCTATTGAATTAATAACCTTACTGCAAAATTCAAGTTATTGCAAACATTTTCCAGAGAATATACGTCTGTCCACATTATAGAATTTTATGTGACAAATTTGTGTGATGTGCTCATATATTATGCCCAAATATGGGCATATCACATTTATTTGTCACATGATAAAATGTGATAGTGTGGGGAGACCTTTAGAATGGTTTGTTGTTGGGAACAATAGTACATTAAGTAATGTTGTTGAGGGTCTAAATTAAATTATTAATTTGTGTAATTGAACTGTACACTAGTTTATTACATTAATATATAACATGTGAAACTACAGACAGTACATTTTACAGTAGATCATATGACCCTCACAGTGACTCTTTGTGAATTACAGTTTGTAATATTTGTGTACATTGTTGTAATTCTGTTATTTGGCTACGATTTATCCATTCTATTGGGTATAACCTCTCAAGGTTAATAAAAGCAATCTTTTGAATTTTTTGTTTATGTAACCCATGTGTTACATATAAGGTGTGTGAAAATTGGCATTCCAAGTCAGTTGTAATGTATTAAACACGTTAATGCAATTGTCAAATGGATGGTAGTGTAGGTCAGCTTTTGATAATATGTGGCTTGTGGCTATCTCAGGGGTCCCAAGTCTCGCGGAAGTCGCAGGAGTCTCGCGGAAGTCGCAGGACTCTCGCAAAAGTCGCAGGAGTCTCCCGGAAATCGGGACGGCCTCCCACACTCCCGCAAGCAAGCAAGAATCTCTTGGAAAATAAACCATCTTCTACAAATTCATGATATTTGTATGTATTACTAATTTAATAGTAATTGTCTCACCATAGAGATGTTTACAGTATAATATTGATGTGTAGTCACCATGCATAGAAAAATAAAATAAAATAAAGCTCATTTAACCAGATATCCTGGAAGGGATTTCTTACAACTTTGGATTCCTGCTGTCTTGTGTACATAGTGGCAGATCTAAGTGGTGACAAAGTGACAGCTTACCTCTTTCCTCTCACTCTGCAGATTACTGTAATTGAATATAAAGGCTGAAACTCAGGAGGTATGTGCCCTGGACCCTCACAATTTGTAGTGGAAAATCCCAAGCCCTCTCCCTTGGACCATAGACCTCAGGCCCTACCTAAGGAATAGAAGTTCTTGATTGCCACTAGCAGGAGCTTATCACCAGTGTAAAGATACAGTACGGTACCTCGGTAAATCTGCAACTAATATTGGTGTACAGTACTTTGAAAAAATTGCCAACCTTGAGCTATTCCAAATTACTAATAATAGTCCTAGACTTCAAGACAAAAAATACTTCAGATGTCTTTCATTGTAATCAAGTCCTTTCAATCAACCTTTTTTATGCTCTATTAAAATTCTTACTTAGGCACTTAAGATTTGAAATATGTAGATCTTGATGTCTATCATCTTGGAATGGAATTTTGTTCTTGTATTTCAAAGTTTTTAATCTTATTTTTTATAAATATTTTTTCCATTTTAGAACTGATTTTTTTTTTTTTTTTGGCATCTTCTGTATTTCCTTCAAATTTTTGTGAAGTTAGCCACTCTATTTGCACAAGTCTATTTAGGCCCGAAGGAAATTTTTGAATGCATTAAAGTCTCAGCATATTCCAGCCATTTATACCTTTGTAAAGGTTCAGATTCTGACCCAACTTGAGCTCCAACTGCTCCTACTGTACATATAATCCAACATATTGTTATTTACTGGGTAATTATAAATTTTATTACACATGATTATTTGTATTTTATTTTGTTGGGACGGAGGTTGAGAGCCACAAGTGATTAATTTTACTATTGACAATCTGGTCCACCTCCTGAAAACATTTTTATTGTCTTGCTTTATGTTTTGTTTTGTGAATTTTGTATTTTATATCAAGTGACAAATGAATGAAATGAAATAATATAAATATTCAAAGGTGAATTTTTAAATTTTATTTCTCTTACAGTATTCCGTGTGTGTGAAGAGTGAAGAGGTGATACTCACATCTTACTTTTATTTCAAGTTATTATTGGCTTAGTTTTTGTTTTCAACCGTCAATAAATTTGATTTCTTTCACATACTGTGACTTTCCATTGCACATTAAGATTGGATTACTCCCTGCAGCGATCTCTGAACAGTATGCAAATGCTCTTCCGTTGAGCCTGAGATCACATAATGTATGTGAAATAAGACATTACTCATTATTTACTGTACACATGAGAAGTTATCAATAGTAGTATGGTGTAGGCTTGTGTTTATACAGACAGCAAACAGTAGTCTTGTATGAGATGGCTAGTTCCAAGTATTACTGTTGACCATACATGTGCCAGCATAATGGACATAATTAAATATCTGTCCCTATGAACCAATGCTTGGCATTTAAAGTAATCACCCTATTTTTCTTTTTACTTATTAATTCAACTTTGTCCTAGTAACTGATGAACAAGCTCGGCTATTTTTGACATATGCACACAAACAATCCTGTATGTTGTTTATGGTGTACGACATTTTTACAGTGAATTTTTCATGTGTGTTCCTTAAGCAGCAGTAGACGTTTGAGTTTGGATTCTGTATGAACACATTTAGAACTGTATTGTACCTAAGGAGGGTTTCTCTGAATTACACTTCAATAAATTTTAGGCCCTAAAATTCAGTATTTGGCCTAGTCTGCTGCTAAAACTCATGTGTTTCTAAAAATTGGAATAAGTATCAATCAAATGTGTTCCGATTAATTTGATGAATCATTCTTAACGTAAATAATCTCATTAATTCAGCCTGGATAACAAGTGCCATAGGTATTATTATGTTAGGATGTTATTTACAATTATCTTCAGGCAGGCGTATAATTTTATGGAAGTGCTTTCTTTTTTGCGTTATTAGAATGATGCCTTCAGAAAGTATGAACTGTATGCTAACACATGTACTGATTTGACGGCTTGAGTCAAGATGAATCAAAGTTATTTGCAAATTTAGTTTTATTCCGGTGATACCAAATAGTAAATATTTTCATGAGGCTACAAAAATTGATGAGGGCGGGGAAACTAGCAATTAATTTTATTTGGCCTTAAAGTGTGATGGAATGTGGGTTGAATTGATAGACATACAGTAGTTTATTGTATTGTATTCAAAGTTAGAGTGTGATAAGATGCGACTTATTTGTTGGTTCAAAAGTATAGTAGTTTACAGACCGGAAATGCTGCTTTCATTGTCATTAATTCAAGTTAAATGCTGCTACATATGATTCAGCTACAGAGATGCAATAATAAGGTGTTACAGTGAAAGAAGTCATGTGTTATAACTTAAGTTACTGGATATTCCTATTTAATAATAATTTTCTATTTTAGAAGATTGACAAGCTGTGCATTGATGTAGTGTAGGAAGAAAGCCATTGAAGAGTACCCTAAAAACTGTGTAACTATACCAGCAGGACCCCGCTGGAAAAGAGTGTTCTGACTTAGTGGGTTATCCTTGGTGTGATTCACACCAAAAAAACTCCTATTCTATCCTGCAGTAATGACTGGTGCCTGAACAATCTTGAGTAATACCCTGTGGTTTCCCATTGGGTATTAGTCAACATTTTGTAAGCCTCCTTTATTGAATTGTGAAATTAATTTCTTGTGTGTTGGCATATTTTGTGGTGTACTGCCTGTGGGTGCTTCAATTGCTTTCACTTGTGCATTAACCAAAGCCTCCATGTCAAGAACTGATATTTAATTCACCATTATTCCACGTTGAATGCACCATTGTGCACTCGTGTGTTGATCATTTGGGAAGTACTGTACTGTATTGCCAGAAACTTATTCTTTGGATTTTTACTATTTGTGGGGTGTTTTAAAACAGGTAGGTAAATTAAAATTTAGAAAAATTTAGAATGAAGCATGATTTAAAATATTATTTATGGTTTTTAATGAATTTTTTTGTTGGATTGATGCAGGCCAGTAGTTATGAATCATTGGTCAGTTTTATGTAAATTGAAAGCTTTGTTGTATTGATAATCGAAAGGAATTATACTTGCTAGTTCCTGTTTCAATAGCCTTGATATAGTCAGAATAATACCTGGCTCAAAGTCAAATATATTTTATATTATTAGTAAATAAAAAATATATCAGTGGTATGTTTGTACCTAATATGCTGTGCCTGTGAAGGTTATCACTCTCAGATAGGTGGTCATGATGAAACTTTAACTTGGTAAATCCTTTTCGAACAAGCTTTACTGCCAGTGATATTAAATAGAATGAAATAGTAACATACATTGGTACAGGTACGTTTTGCTTTAGAGAACTAAAAAGGTTTCTGCTCTTTAGCTTTCAACTCCTTTTGCTTACATTTCATTTCATTGTATTTGTAAGCAGTCAATTCAAACATTACCAGGCAAATTTCTTTTCAGATAGGACTCTAGAATTTCTCCTGTGATCGATTGAAACTCATGAAATGGGGGTTTCAAACTTGATCGCTGATCGCTGAATAACTTAAAATCAATGGTTTTAGTTGTTTTTAGCTCATTTAAGGATCCTCAGCATAAAACTTACTGTACAGTGTAAGGTTAATATTATTAAGTTTAATTACAAAACCTCAAAAAACATAATAACAAATCATAGTATTACCAGGTTTGTTCAGCAGTTGCATATTGCATATTTATTGCCGTATGTTAATCTAATGACAACCTGATCATTAGACTGCTGTCTATTTATGAGGAGGATTATCGGCCATTAATAATATAATAAATTACATACAACCAAAAGCACAGTTGGCATCGAAATAGACTATTATTACTGTATACTATAATACTTGATGCTATCATATCATGGATGATTGGTACTGGATCATTTATCACTTGTTACCTTACATAAGTTCGGCAAAAAATTAATTGGAAAGGATGTGACGAATGTTAATGATGTGAAAGATAAACAAACTTCATGAGATGATAATTATTGACAATTCTTATCCCCTCAATCAGTACATGGCAAGTCTGGCAGAATTTGTGATTCAAAGTTCTTGAGGTCAACTATTCAGAATTTCTATTTTTATAAGAGAGATTTAAAGATCAGCAATTTGGAAATACTTGCGTCTATATGGACTCTGTCACCGTAAAGTGACAAAGCTGGAAACAATATTTGTTGTTGTCATAAAAATGTTATTGTTGACAATGACATATTTTTACTTTTTTATCGTAATCAATTTTATATGCCTTAATCTGACCACATCCTGTTGCATCATGGTTGCATTAACCACAATATGCCCACATAAAAAAAAATTAATGAAAAATTTATCGTCTAAGGAACAAAATAAATTTATTTGTTACTGTCCTTTATTCCCCCTAAATATTTTTTTTAAACTACAAAAAAAAGAAAAAGAAGTAAAAACTTAATTTTAATATTTCGTTACGTGATAATATTCTATTAAAAATTTGAAAAAGAAAAAATGTCCTTGGAAGTACAATATCATTCCAATATCGTTTATATACCGCTTTCGTAGTAAGAATAAATCGGTAAATCACCAGGGGTCCCAAGTCTCCCGGAACTCCCAGGAGTCTCCGGGAAATCGGTATGGTCTCCTGCACTCCCGTAAAAAGCAAAATCTCCTGGAAATTCACTTATCTCCCGCGAATTCAGTCAAACACAAAACTTTTTGTTTTATTTAGGCCTAAACTTCGGTTGCTGATTATTTTTTGCAGTCTGACAGTGCCATTTCTGGGCTTCTAAAGGTGCCTATTCTTAATTGTCATCACCTCAGCCCCAATCATGGTGGGCATTAGGTGGGCGTGACCCTTCGTTTGATACCTACACTTTTTCCTCATAGAATATATAACGCCCCCAATGTCATTAAACGAATTTCCTGGAAATGGGTTCTTCAAACTTGGGACCCCTGAATCACTGTCAAAATGGTTTTTATCAATCCAAAAATTTATTACCTCATTTTATTTTATTTGAAATCGGACTCAACAGCGGGTAACCCACCACTTACAGAATGGATTAACAATAAAGTGTATACAATATGAATATAAAAAAGAAAAGCATCATAAGAAAAACAGACATTTAAAAAAAAACCAATAAAATAGTAAAAATGTAGAAGCCAAGGGCCAAAAAACCTAAGAAATATTGTGGAGAACCTTACAAATTGTATTGTTAAAACAGAAAAATTGTCAGAAAATGATCAATAGGTGTTAAAATTGTCTTTATCAAGCTTGGAGTCTTCCTCTAGTTTTAAACTGAATCTTAGATATACTGTATATTGTACAAGAAATTGTTCTCACTAATACAACAGTCTGATGCTCTGTAAACTCTACCGTCATTGGGAGTGGGTAAGGGAGAGGGAATAAAATTTAAAAATAAATGAGTACCTTTCATCTTTGTTTCATATGACTTCTTCATTCTCTAAAACTACAATGCAATTGGTTGTATTTCGCATATCTTGAGGCAAGATCGAAAGAATGACTTGCTTTGTGTGGCCGATGATATTAATTTCTCATATCATCAGTTGCCGTGTGAAATCTGACAAGCTTGGTACACCAGAGGCTTAAATTTACTTGAGATAAATCAATATCACTACTTCACTTTGTACCAAAAAACAAACACTCATCAATATAATAATTGGGACTCTAAATGCCTAGAGGCAATCATCTTCTTTCTTCATTTGGTGTCTGACCTACTCAATGCAATGCCAAATTAGCTTGGTTGGATCTTTGTTGTACCACCATGGTTGTACCATGTTGTACTATATCTGTATTAAGTTTTGTATGGGTTGAACTTGTCCTTGTGGAAGTGTTTCTCTGTTATAAAGGATTGCACCAATAAATCTTATCTTGTCCAAGTCATTGTAATTGACCATGGTCTCCAAATATTAAAGAAACTGCTTGCTATTTGTGTTCTAGGCATTATCTGTAATATACTCTTCAATATCCTCTCCTTTTCTACCTACTTCAAGGTTGCAAAGAAGCACACATGTTTTATGCTTAAAACGAAATAGAAAGGCCTACATAAGGTTGGTTATCCGAGTTGTGGGAGGTGGCAGTAGAGTGGTTTAGAGCCAATGAGCATGCTACAGACGCTGTTTGAGGTGGGCCTAAGTACCAAACGAAGACTAGGCGACCCCTTTAATTCTTTGGTAGGCCTACGTGACTTTTGTTATGTATTTAGAAAATAATGTGTATCCTGTAATTTTATATGGGTTATTTTAATCTGCATACAATCCACTTTCCTTAGCTACTATCAGCTGCAAAAAGACATCTCCAGAACTAATAAACTATTTCCTCTCAGAAGACCAGACATCGCTCCAATTAAGTAGACTATTCCAGTATGATTGATCCAGGGACACGAAGACTTAAAATCCTCACTTGAAATGCTGGCTATCCTGCAAAGTAGTACCCTAAATTGCTACATGACACCAGTATCACAAGCAATGAATATTGTAGAAACCCATGCTCATATGTGCATTTCAAGCCATTTTGTTAGGCCTAGTGAAGCATTCCATGAAACAGAGTGTATGGTATGTGTATGATTTTCAAGGCATTGATTGCAATATTCCTCGACGTATTTGTTACATGCATCAACATATGATGCATGTATTGTAATTAAGTAAGTAAGCAGGCTCTAAAAATACTGTTAAAAGAAAATACAGTAAATAATTTTTTAAACCATTTCTATTTTGTTCAGAATCATACCCTTTGGCAAGCAGATTAGTAGATCAGATTAGGAGCTATTTTTCATAGTCTAAAAGCAAGGTTCTTCAGTGTAGGGATTCCTATAATTTGTCTGAAATTCTCACGGGTGAAGCCCTTGATGAGGGATAGATTATGTGAAGTGAACTTTTTGTACCTTGTAATGTAAACCAAATGCAGGTTCATCAGTGTCACTGGGTTATTCTCGTTTAAAAGAGAGAAATTGATATCAATTTTCTTGAGATTGAAATTGACAATGGTTAAGCCATCAAAGGGGTTAATCAAGCCCAGCTGGATTTATGAAAACTGATACTTTTCCAATTAATATAATGATATTCTGATTTGTTATTTAGGTTTATTTGAACCTTAAAAAGTACAGTAGTCTAGTAGCATTTTGCATTACTATACTTTCATGAATATTATCATATTTTCATGATTTTAGTGAACTTCAAGAACCAATCAATGTTGAGGAGTATACATTTCGCAAAAAAACTAGTTCAACTCAGGAACTAGATGACAACACAAGTGATTGACCTGATTGACCAGTGATGCAGGCTTCTAATTTCCTATGTTGGGATGGGTCATTTCAATGAATGAATAAGTGACAATAGACACCTTTCAATGTTTACATTGGCCTGGCTGAAACGCTGGCAGCACACTCACTTGGTAGGCAAAGGATTCGCCCCTATATATGCCAATGCATGGAAAATCAGCATACTAGTTAGAAAAATCTTTATTTTTTATTCCATCAGGCAACAGACAAATAGTGTTGTGTAATGATTGTTATTAATTATTATTATTATTATTATTATTATTATTATTATTATTATTATTATTATTATAAGATTTGAGCCTTGCAGGAAGTAGAATTGTACTGAAATTAAATAGCCAGGAACTTAAACCTAACTACTGTAGCATTTCAACAGTAGTACCCTTATATATTAAGTGGAGTTTACTCACCGGAAGTACACTTAATGATAAGTGGAGTTATCTTACTGTATGTTTACATATCTGAAATCTGTTATCTATTATTCTTTTCCAGCTATTTGACTCAAAGAGCCCAGTCACACTTGAGAGTTACGTCGGCCCAGGGCCGCCTCAGGGCCGGCCCAGGGTCGGCAATTTTTAAGTGTGATCAATCAATAAATGTTAAGCCGGCCCTGAGCCGACCTAAAGTTAATCCGACTTTTGAGTCGGCTCAGGTCCCGCAATGCGGGCCCTGAGCCGACCAAACTTTATATCTGAACGTAAGCCGAACCTCAGCTGGCCCAAGTTCGCTCTGATTGCTCGATTTTGACATCTTATCTAACCACAACATTCATTCGAACTGACTTGCGCGAAAAAACACCATTAAGAAATAAAAATGGGGATCAGGTGCGATCCATGGACCGCGGGTATGTAGCCGAGGTTGAATATCTTCTTAATGTTTTAACCATAAGTCATTGCAGAAGATATTCGACCTCGGCTACATACCCGCAGTCCATGGATCGCACCTGATTCCTGAATTGTTAAGGAAACTGTAAAGTAATTTGAATTTAGTTGAACTAAATTGTTTTTGAATAAAGTTTTTATATAAGGTCTCCATGCCTAACTAATTATTACTCACAGCCTCCGTGCGAAGCATAAGCATCATCACAAACCAAGTTGTAGGCATGGGGAATACCACGTGATACAAAGCTTACGCATGGCAGTTTAACAGATGAAGACTTTCCTTTCTACAGTTAAAGAATTCCAGTAGATACAAAATATATTGGCCTATTACAAGCTCAAGAAACCCAATTTTTGTATAGCACACATTAATTTAACAAGTTTATATTCTAAAATTACAACACTGTATAGCGGTATCATTTTTTCTGTGAACGTCATCAAAGAGTATAAATAGAACAAGAGAGCCAACAACGCTCATTGAGAGCGTAAAAAAACGAAACACCCATACGCAGCTAGTGTAGGACGCCAGCTAACGCTTGTATGTGTTTTATTACCCAGTACTCCACCGCGCACGGTCGGTTTATCTGTTTATCTGTTCTCCACAAAATACTGTACTTTTGTTTTCTGCTTACTGAGTTTATAGCGGGCGTACTTCTACCGCGCTGTGCAGCGCTGCACTGGGTAATAAAAAGAATATACAACCGTTAGTGGGCGTCCTACACAGGCGTGATGTTTTTATGAACAGGACTTTGCTCTCTTGTTCTATTAATACTCGTTGATGTCATCCTCACCAACCATGTGCGTTTTGTGTCGACCGCGAGGACAGAAAAAAACATAATCGTTTGTTTTTATTATGAGCGAAGCTGGTTCTAAAAAGCGTCAAAAATTGTTTGTGAATGAACCTAATATGAAAATAATTATTATTGCCAAATAGATAGATCTCGATGCTACTTATTCACAGTCAGTGTCTCCGGTCTGTGGCCAAACATTGACAGCAATATAGGCTTATATAGACATTTTACAATATACAGGTATGGAATTTCGATATCGCGAGTTTGGCTTTGGACAGAGTAAAGTCGAGCTGCGTTAATTATAGGCCTTAGTTATTATAAGAATTATCGTCGCCATAATCATGAAGCAGAATGCCATCCGCTTAAAAATCGAAAAAGTATAAGGACAATTTTTGAAATTAGGTTCATGTTTCGTGCGAATTCCATGTGTTTATGCTAGGTTGTGATTAACCGTTCTGCCATCAAAATGCGATCGCCTCAACTTTCTGTCCAGCAATTCATCAACCCGGCCCAAAAGAAGAAGTGTGAACGTCCGTAAGGCGGCTCTGGGCCGACTTAAAACAACTTAAAACTATACCTGTGAACAGAAATGAAGTTGAGTCGGCCCTGAGTCGGCCGTAATTTAAGGCGACCCTGGGCTGGCCCTAGGCCGGCCTAATAAGTATGATTGGGCTCTTAAGTCTCTGACATTAGTCAGCTAAGTTCTACCTCTTTTGAAATGTGAACAATCAATAAATTTTTAGCCGGCCCAAAGGAGACCTAAAATTAGTCAGACTTTAAAGTTGGCTTAGGTCCTGTCTGGGCTGACTCATCTTCATATCTGTACGTAAACCGAACTAAGGTCACCTAGATACCGGTCTATTTTGACATGGATGGGGGGGGGGGAATTTACCCTCCCGTTTGACACAACTGGATCCCCTTGTTAACCGACACCACGACATGGTCGTCGATTTAAAGAATAAAAAAAATAATTTAATATCCAAGTAACGTTATTTTGATTGCCAATTCCTAATTTTGTGGTCTCAAAGCACAATTCCCTACAGGGATTCTTTTATTCCAGCACCCTGACAGAGGCTCTAGTCAGTAGTCAGCCCCTTGGTTTGGACATGTCGGACCCCTTGTCGGCAAATTTCTGGAGCCACCGCTATGTAGCATAGGCAAGTGGCCTTTACGAAAGTCTGGTATGAATAAAATTTGCTTTTTAATGATAAAATAAATTTGTATAGTTATTCCTTTTGAACCATATCGATGTTTGCTAATAAAAATCTTGAGTTCCTTTGCAGACATAGCATGAGTCATAATCTATTTTTATCTGTGGATTTACATACTCATTGTTGATGCAGCAGGTTCACACTCGATTAGTGTGCAAGTTCAAAACCTTCAGGCTCTAGTGTACAATTCTAAAAAAAAACCTTTGTTTTGTAATTTGTTGAATGATACATTGGGTGGTATCTACAGTAAGTGTTGGAGTTTGATTGATTGATGTGAGTATGGTAAAATAATGTGATATTATTAATGTGAGCAGTCCTTTCATTCTTCCTATAATATAGAGTAGGAACCATGACATTCTTGCCATACTGTATTTTCATCAGTTGTGTTAAATTTTTTAGCAAGCAAACTTGAACACTGGGTACATGAAATCAAATTTTGAAATAATGATAATACCGTGTATCATATGTGCTGACATATTATTAACTGATTTGATTGTGATGGATTTGAAATCTAAATAATAGGTATAGGGAGAACAAGTGTTGCCACTTCTTCGTCGTTGTGACTTGCTAGGGGTGGCAGACCTCCTTAATTACTATACACAGAACCATTGTGGTTCTCATCGTCTTTTGGAATACCTTCTATCTGATATCCAAAACTTACTGGCGTCTATAATTGACGTATAATTATGTTTAATTTATGCTGTTTGTTTTGAATTAAAAAATTGTATTTTCATGTTTATCTGAAACCAGAGCTTCAGTGTGTTTACTATTTAATTTTCGTATTGATTCAAAGTATTGGATTTGCCATATGTTGATACCACTAGGAAGTGTTTCCTAGTGGTAGTAATTTTTGCACATTTTTTTTTTTATCTGGCTGTTTAAATAGAGTGTACTTCATTGTATGTACTGTATAATTCTTGAAATTAGATTAATAAATTCTAATATTTCGTTTTTTTTTATATCTTCCCTGATAAACTATTCAGTATCTAATGTATGTTTTACATTTACTTTATTAGAAAAAGGAATCAAATTTCAAAATTAAATATGTGTTGAAAAATATTTTATATAAATTTGTAATTTTGGGTATTATTGTGCAATTTTATAATTTTTGTATTATTTATTTTTATTGAATAGTTATTAGATTAATAATAATAGTAGGTGCCCCATTAACAGGTGTATATCACAATTTATTGTACATCAACATTTTAAGCCTACATCCTATTATACAGTATTATAATAAATCTACATTATAAATACCACACCAGCTTTCTTTAATTAATAACAGTGGTTGTGACCTATGCACTATGGCTATGACCTAGACTATTTGCTAAGATTTAGAATTGGGGTTTGATTTATCATACAGTTGACCGCCATCTATGACTTGCAGAGATGTAGTTATCTTGGGCGGGACCAGCCTTGAAGTTTTCCACCCGGTGTAAAGCTAATTTCATGGCCCTCTACCTGCCTTTGTGGGCACCTTGCCCATTCTTAAAATCCAGAGTTTACCAATGTTAATGTTATCAACTACAGTACCCACACTTAAAATGTCTACCACTCACCCTTTACTTTTCTACAGCTACAACCCTGAATGTGTAACCTGGGTATGAGCGCAATATATTAATGACTTTTCAACTGAAAACGGTCGATGTGATGACATCACATATGTTCAGTTATATGTGCATGTGATTAATTAGATTTCTTGTCATGTGAACCACAGGATGTGGTTTGTGCCAAATCTATGTTGTGCAAAGGACATAGTAAGGAGTTGTAAATCCGCCGTATTGTCACACTGTTCTTGTAATCAAACATTTCTTATTGTCACTGACAGCATAATCCTGCTATAAGATGGTCAGCAAAAATGGGACTCTGTGTTCTATTCGGGAAGATCTGTAAAATTTTATTGCATTTCATTTATATATTTGTTTTTTGCACAACATTGGCAAAAAAATTACAGTTTAAGACCAAGAAATTTTACATTTTAAATTGAAAAAAATGTAATAGAGATTACACTACATTTTCTTGGCCTATCTCAGAATTATGCCATAGTTAAGGCCAATAAATGGCCTATGGCAGAATTATGCCATAGTTAAGGCCAATAAACGGCCTATGGCAGAATTATGCCATAGTTAAGCCAATAAACGGCCTATGGCAGAATTATGCTATAGTTAAGGCCCATAAACGGCCTATGGCAGAATTATGCCATATTTAAGGCCAATAAACAGCCTATGGCAGAATTATGCCATAGTTAAGGCCAATAAATGGCCTATGGCAAAATTATGCCATAGTAAGACCAATATACAGCCTATGGCAGAATTATGCCATAGTTAAGGCCAATAAACGGCCTATGGCAGAATTATTCCATAGTTACGGTAAGACCAATAAACGGCCTATGGCAGAATTATGCCATAGTTACGGTAAGACCAGTAAACGGCCTATGGCAGAATTATGCCATAGTTAAGGCCCATAAACGGCCTATGGCAGATTTATGCCATATTTAAGGCCAATAAATGGCCTATGGCAGAATTATGCCATAGTTAAGGCCTATAAACGGCCTATGGCAAAATTATGCCATAGTAAGACCAATAAACGGCTTATGGCAGAATTATGCCATAGTTAAGGCCAATAAACGGCCTGTGGCAGAATTATGCCATAGTTAAGGCCAATAAAGAAAATGATGTTTATCACCCTCCTCACCCATATGTCTTCTATTGTATTAAAAAAAAAAGAAGAAAATTGGGATATGTTTTTTTTTAAATATTTT
Source organism: Anneissia japonica (assembly GCF_011630105.1). Classification (NCBI taxonomy): domain Eukaryota; kingdom Metazoa; phylum Echinodermata; class Crinoidea; order Comatulida; family Comatulidae; genus Anneissia; species Anneissia japonica. The sequence continues at coordinate 57,704 of NW_022756030.1, forward strand.
TTTATTACTGTAAATAGTTAGCAGATAATTTTGTATTAACTCTATCATGTATTTTACTTTGAGTACTTTAAATGCACTAGCAAATAACCCAAGGTGATATTTGGCTGTAGCAAAATACAAAATTGTTTTTGTCCCTAATGTGTGGAAGCCATTAAATATAAAAACAAATTATCTAAAGTGGAATAAATTAATAATCATTTATGTGATCCACTTCAATGATTTTCTTACAGGTTGAATAATTTGTAACAAAGCAAGATGTTGTGCTGTTTTAAGCGAAATACACCTGAAATCAAATATGACACAGAAAATGGAATGTCTCTTCATCAGATGGAGAATACAGAGCCAATACCATCGATGGAAGAACTCAATGCAAAATTCAGTGAACTGGTTGTAAGTAGCTTTTGATTTAAAAAAAATATGTTATCAAAAAAAAATATGTTATCAAAAAATTATATACTTTTATCTATTGTTCTTTTGTTTAATCACCTCACTGTTTGAAGTATTGGTTGTGAAACATTTATCTATTGTTCTTTTGTTTAATCACCTCACTGTTTGAAGCATTGGTTGTGAAACAGTACATCTCATCAATTGTTTAAAAAGGGTATTTGCTAAGTTAAAAGGTCTTGATACAAAAAGTGATACATAATTGAACGGCTAACTGTAATGTATCTTAGTACCAAAGGGCATTTGGAATTCCAAGTGTGAAAGATATTATGTCAAAGTTGAGGTCACATGAATATCTACCCTTTTATGATGTTCTTGTCTAAACTTTGCCTTATCTGCATTCAACATACAGTATTAGGATCCTTCCTAATAATAATAGCAAATTTCCTTGTAGCTGTAGCTGTAATCTTTCCATTCCATATGCCTTGGGCAGCCCTAAATCTCTGCAAAAGATTCTCTTAGACCTCCTAATTTTGAAATACATCCCTATGATCCGACTGTAACTACCACTCCTATACAAGCTCCAATTTTGTTTCTACCTGCAAAAATAAGAAAGTCACAAGAATTCTGGACTGATTGACCTTTGCACTCTTAGCATAATAATATTTTCTTGGGAACATTAGCAATAGATGTCACATTTTTTAGTTCCTATGCATGTAATGCAATAGGAACTATTGTAATCACTCTTGCTATTTCCTATGTTTTTTATTGTGTGTAGTGTGTATGTGTGTGTAGACATTTATGCAAATGCGCATGCGTCAAAGAAAAGTTTTCCGACATTTTGTTTTACATCACGATGCGAAAATCGATGTGAAGTTTCTGCAGAATTCAGTCTGGGCTCACGCTAACCGACCGGAATGTCGGCATGGATGAAACTATTTTGGTTTTACTGCAAAAAAATCATCTGCTGTAGGCATAGGTATTTTGAAGAAGGCCTAAAATAAAACTAAAATGTTTTAATACTTGCTGAAATGCATCGTTTCTTCATTTAGATCTCCATTTTTCACTAATAGTCCATGCGACGTTTTTTTCTGTTGTATACGTATGAGTAGTCATATGAAGGTACTATATCCCCGACAGTTGGCTGTGCAGCAATGTACCCTTTGAATGCAAACTGAAAACAGGTGAAAATATAAAGGCAGCCGACTGTCGGGTACATAACGACTAAAAAAAAAAAATAATAATAATTAATAATTTAATAAATTTAAAATCATAAATCTAAATCAAACTTGGAGAAAGTTTTGGATGGTCCACAATGTCTTGAAAAACTCTGCGCCTGCACTAATAATATATAATGTGTGTAATATTTAAGAATGCACCACGTGGGTCGCTTTCTTTGTTATGCGGTTGTAGTGTAGTATACGTAGCAGAGTGATGACAGCAAGCTAAGCCTAGCCCAGGGCATAGATCGTGTACGTTTTTGATAATCGTAATGAAAACTTCGGGTGATAGACGATTGGGCCCAACTGGTGTGGACAATCGGACCCAAGATATTTTCAAATAAATTGTAGTCCTAATAGCAGGCCACTGCCAGCACCCCCACTTCCGATATCGTTCCAATATATAGTATATAGTATAATATACATTATAACATATATACATACTTTTATAAATACATATATATACTTATATATGTATATATATAAGTATATATATGTTATAATGTATATATGTATGTGTATATATATATTATATATTATATATATATTATTTATATATATATACATACATATCGTATATGCATTATAATTAACATATATACATACTTATGTATATATACACACATATATACATATATATATACATAATATATAGACATATATACGTATATATACATAATATACATACTTATATATATATATACATACTTATATATATACATACTTATATATCTACATATATACACACATATACATACTTATATATATATACATACTTATATATATACATATATATATATACATACACATACATATATACATACTTATATATATACATATATACACATACTTACATATATACTTATATAGGCCTATATATATATATACGTATATATATTTATATATACATACTTATATATATACATATATACACATACTTACATATATACTTATATAGGCCTATATATATACTTATATATACACTTATATTCTGATATACTTATATATAATGTACACTTATATATAAGTATATATACACACACATAAACATATATATATATACATACATATGTATATA
>NW_022756030.1:60414-118157 GCF_011630105.1 Anneissia japonica
TATATATATATATGAATATATATATATACGTATATGTGTATATATATATACGTATATATATACATATATGTATATATATACATACATATATATATATATACACACACACATATATATACTTCTAAAAGTCGTGTATCATGCATAGGAACGTTGACGCCTGCAAGGCTCTGGTTTTGTTGTAATCTTGCTTCTTGTATTCTATCTCCATTATTATTATTATTTTTTTGGGTATTCATCCATAACTCCTCCATATGACACTTTTATTTTGGAGTTTTCACCATAGACATCCATACAGTTAGTGAAGAATCTGAAAAGCCCCATTGTATTTTGACTTGCACTACAGTATTTCTGACAGGTTTTTACCTATATTAGTAACTAGTTATGGTCCTCAGATTGGTGCAAAATGTCTTTTTACTTAGGCATTGTTTGGAAATATATTGTCTGGAAAGTAAATGCATTGAATTGATATTCTAATGTTGGCACAGTCCTTAAATGACAAATGCAAATTTTGATTCTGAAAGCTTAGCCTACATAGTAACTATAAAAAATCATTAAGTTCTTGATTTTTTTATTCTGAAAGTTGGTTCACACATCAGATACCTATTTTAGGTATATAAAAAATGTAAATCTTTATAGTAGATAACTTCAAAATAATATTACTGATAAGATTTATCAATTTCACATACCATAAAACCACATGATGATTATTTGAGGAAAATGTTCAATTCCATAATAATTTTAAATTCCTTTCACTCTTACTAGGATGAGCTGGACTTATCCACCCCTCACAGAGATGCAATGTTTAACTTGCCTCCTGAAAAGAAATGGCAGATATATTGCAGCAAAAAGAAGGTGAGAATTTTTTATGCTACATTCTTTAGTAATTATTTTCCAAATTATTAATAAATTACAAATACTAAAACAGAGATGACTAGAAAGTGAAGGAAAATGTTCTTGTGATCAATATGTTTTTATCTACCCAACCTGCATTTCAAAAAATAAATATATAAGAGACCAGGTATTTTATATGTGCATTTTCTACTTTTTATTGCATCTAAAAAGATTACTGGAATATGAAAAGCATTAATTCATCTGAAATAGAGTTTTCCTAGAAATGTGTTGACCTTATATATTTGCAGTTCATTAAAAATTAACTATCAGAGTTCAGAATCGTAATGATCTAAAATATAAGCTCCTTTCCATAACCAGATGATACTGTATGTAGAAATATTTATAAAAAAAAATTCAGTTTTAGGCACTAGTGTCAAGGATATGCCAAACAGTGAATTTCATAGTGGCACTCCCTTCGTAAGACAAACATACTGTACACACAAGATGTGCTATACATAGACTGTCTCATTATGAGGCTTAGGGAGTGGAGATGTTTTTGGTTGTGCGAAAATCCTGTTAATGTGATAGAAGTTGAACCTAGGACCATGGGATTGGAAAGAAAGCATCTTAACCACAAAGCTATTCAACTCCACTGGAAATTTGTATAAACACTTCATAGTGGCAAAGACAAACATACACACTTGATATATACTGTAGACTATAATGTCTTATTATGAGGCTTAGGGTGTGTAGTTGTTTTGGCCATGAGAAAATCCTGTTACTATGACAGGAGTTGAACTCAGGACCATGAGGATTGGAAGGCAAACATCTTAACCATAAAGCTATTGAACTCCACTCTGAATTTGTATTTTGTATCATAATTACCAAGGGCGGATCGAGAATTTTTAAAATGAGGAGGCACCAATTTCATATAGGCCTAGATGTAATAATTATACAGATAAATAAGTATCCAACAAAAGTGTAATTTCATTTAGTATTTGTATGCTATTTTATATCTTTTTTCTTTTAAAAGTATATAAGACACCAGTGACAAAACTGGGTATGTGCCCCTCCTAAGCCCGTCTGATTCTTTTGCTATCACCATTTCTGAGAAGGGCATCTAACTTAAGAAAGAGGATAGAAAATGATGAAAACCCATATGTAGGAATAACACCAATTTTCAGGATACATTCTTATTTTTAAAATTTAAACATAAACAATTTCTTTTTTTTTTCCACATCCCACTTTAAAAAAAAATATATGACTTGCGATTATTGCCTAAAGTATAGTTGTATCAGGATTACTTGGTTATTTTGTGCTATTTTTGTTTATCATAATTAATTTTTGAACGATTCAGAAGGCAGTTAATTTATTTGTCAGGGGGATGACGATGAGACCAACTTGTTGACATCGCTGATTCACATCCTTATCAGCATCCTTTATACTGTAGTACAATTCCTTAACGAAAAATCTAGTTTATCTTAAATTAAACAGAATTTCACCTTGTGAACTCTTCAGACATAAATGCTACATTTTTAATTAGTCATTGGGATATTGATAAATAGCATAGACTTGCAAGTCAAGGTAAATCCTTATGATAAAAAGTAGATTTTGTTCACATTGCCCTCCAACCATAAATCCAAACCACTTCATAGCACATTTGTTAGAATTCATGATGTTCTATAATCAATCAATAGCCAGTAGTTGGGATATGGTTTATTTAATTCACAGTTAAAAAAAATAATAATAATTTACAATTTATCCATTTTTGCATATTAATTTTACACAGGTTAGTGTACTGTCCTAAGTACATTATTTTCATTAGAGTCATACCAATTATTTCTGTACGGTTTATTCAATTTAGATTCAAGGATAATATAATTAGTTAAATTGTCATAATTTGTATTTTACTCAATACAAAATTAGAGTCTGGTAGTCAACATGGAGAAACTAAAGCAAATAGGTCATAAATGTAGGCATTTAACCTAATATTGTTTAACCTAAAACTGCTTTTAGCCTCAATGGCAATATGATGATGCACTGGTCATCTTTACAACCTTTTCGACTTAGCTAGCTCAGTCGGCTAACTGTTGGTAGCCACTGTGTGTGAGCTGAACCATGGAAATCTCTTGGACCCTGGTTCAATTCCCATCGTTGCTCTCTTTGTGTTTCAGACGGAGGACTGAAATGCAAGTTTCAAAAGCACACAGTCTTTCGGATGAGACGTTTAAGCTGTTGGTCCCGAGTGCAATATGACCCATGTGCATTCAGAACACAGTACATTCTTGGGAAAAGAGTGGGGGATTGTCTCCTGGTGTACTGCCTTACTGCTTGGCCACTCAACTCACCAACAAAATAGATATAATGTAACCAACCCTTTCCTGTTTATGTTAATGTTATTGCTTTAAAATGAGGCTAATTAATATAATGATAAATAAGGAAAATTATAAGATGTGACTATATATCGTTTATAGAGGTATGTTTAGGCTTCTTTTATACTTGTTTCACATACTTATTTTTTAAAAAGTTGTCAGAGGGTGGTGGAAACAAAATAAAAATAAAATTGTGTTGTCTCATTTACAGTAGCAAATAATTTTATCAAAACATCCAGATGGAGAAGAAAATGAAATTTTATTGGTGAATGGAAACAGTAGAGGAATTGGATGGTTGCATTCTTTAAATTTATATAACTAGGAAGAAATATACAAATACTATTTTTGTAGAATTCAAGGCAGCAGTGGGTTTAATAAAAATAAATAACTTGTATTTTTTTCTGAATTTTCCATTTTTTTTTGTGGTGGTGGGTGCGCTAATTGGCCAAAAGTACTATTTTATTTTTATTGGAAATCATCATTATTGGCGGGCGGATTGGGTTCTCTAAACATGGTGTAAAAAAGTCATGCCTTATTGTCAAATTGTCATTGCCATCTAATGCTGCATAATAATTATGTTGAATATTCATCTGACTTCTGAATACATTATTATAGAAGTTATTATGTTGAATAACAGAGTAATGCTATCATTTCCTTGGCATGCTGCCAACATCTTCAAATTGATGAATTTCACTATTACTAAACAATAACATTAGACTTGGAAATAGACACGATTGGTGAGCGGAACTGTTAATAGTCGGATGATGTGTAGTGGGTATAACTTACAGTGTAATTAATGTGAAAGTATAAGGAAAGGTAATGTTATGGTTGTAAAAATAACTGCCCACTGTTAATGTGAGATATAAATCGCAAGGAAAGGCAATACTTATGCTAGTGTTCTCTGTGCATTTTGGTCTTTGGCGCTGACAGGATCCTTCATAAACCTCGAGGTAGCCTAAAAATCATAGAGTGTTTGACTCGCAGTACGCGGATTGAGGACTTTAGTGCTTATCTTAGCAGGCTGTAGATATGCTGGGGCCTAGGCCTAATATTTCTCGAAAAAACTAAATACCAGAATGTGAATGAAATTCATATTCCAATGACAATCTAATGGTCATTTTTAGTATTATTTTAGCCCAGCGGAACTAATTTTCTGCCTATATCCACCTCACTCACTCACTCTTAGAATGCAGTCAGGATAGATATAGTGTAATTTTAGTAGTATTCCATAAGAGAATGTTAGTTTGATGTTTTCTACTTCATAAATATGAAAGTAGGCAGAGGACAAGTGATTCAGTAGGGAAGGTATTGCTTTAGTGCAAAGCGTAAAAGGACAAAATCTAATTGAAGCTGACATTATTCATAATTACAGACACATTTATCTACATTTATTTTCATAGTATTGATGTTAAATGGACAATTTGTTAAATTACATGGCCATTTAGCACAGTTCATTGACATTATTAACAGGTTTTGAGCGCCATGTTGTCTACGTACTGTACCCGATGGTGATGGTATTGTTGTTACTGTAATAGTGTACTGTAGGCCTGTAATCTACTTATTTTGGAAGTCATTCATTCCTTCCCTCCTATCATAATTGTGTCCCAAGAGATCCTTTGCACTGGTTTTCTTTCAAATTACCTGGTTATGAATATGAATAATGTGGTATAATAATAGCTAGAGGGAAGGCACCTGTCATTGCAACTTGGTCTCCATGGAGATTGCATATATATTTAAGTTTCATATTGAGATTTTTGCATATGTACTTGCAAATAACTGAAGTAGTCTGAATCACCATGGCTTAGCACATAAACACACACACACACAGTGGCTATCGCCATCGCCACAAATTACGTTCGTTAAACAGAGTTCTAATTGGAAGATGTTATAGTACTTAATTTCTGGGAACAAAACTGATTGGCAAGATCATTTAGTTTAGTTAATGTTGTTAAGTTTCCTTCAGTTAAATGTGATTTTCTTTTGTAATTTGTCTATTTTTACCAAATTATTTTAATTTCTGTTTTGTTGCACAATGTCTTTACGGCCTTGTTGAAAATCAGCATTGAGGTAAACAATTGTTTCTGTAGTTAAAGAAAGTTTTTATTATTATTATTATCCATTATGTAGAAATTACCTTTTATGTGGAGAAAAGCTGTTGGTGATTAATATTTTAATTGTTAATTTAATCTCTTGTATTATTAGATAAGGAAGTTCAAGAAGTCCTGCAACAGATTTAATAAAAAAGGAAATTGTGAAATTCGACCAACTGGCCAGTTAATTGTCCAACTGCCCAGTCATTTGTTGGTGTTTATCAATGATAAAAATATGCATATATTTTGATGCAAAGTAAAGATAGAAGTAGTCCCCATATTCGTTATTGAATGTAAGTGAATGAGCTGTTGGGAGCCCATCGTAATATGTTTCGGCATTGTCTGTTAGGGTGTGCAGTGCCTTTCCATGCACCTATTTAACTTCCCCAGTATATATCAACCACATATACTATGAAAACTGAGGCATAGCTGTTGAGGAGCTCAGGTGTAATGACAGCTTGGAAGGTATTTGGTCAGCAACAAAGTAGTATCATGTGGTACCTCATATTATAACGTATTATTCAATTTATGAAAAAAATGTTGAGTTGCCATTCGTATGATTATTTCGTTGTAATGTACCTCTCTGCTAAGCCTCGCCCCTTGGAGATTGTTGCTAAGGTCCCAAAATAATGACTTAAAATATACGCAAACACATGCATTTGTGGGCTTGTTATACATGCGCATATTCCTAGCCTTGTTCTGATTGGTCAGTTAAGTTTGATACTTGGGAAAGGTTCATTGCTTTCTTAAGTACACACGGATTATTGAATACCAGCAAATCTTATTAATCATGAATGAAACAGGATATAATACAAAAAGTTCAAATGAATAGTCTAATTAATCTCATTAAGGTTGGTGCATTATCTATTCATCTCTATTAGTTAATAAATTGTGAATAAATTATAGATCCGAGATTTTTCTTATTCTCTCAAAATGATTAATTTTAATTGAATTTATGTAATACAGAGGCTTGTCATCCCAAAACCAGCCGACTGTCACTAATTGGTAAACCGAGTATAATTAGCTTAAGAATATGACAGTATTGTATACTTTAATATAGAGAAGCCATTAATACTTTTACTCATAAACTTTGGCAATAGTAATTCAATCTCAGTAAATGACCCATCATTTCAAAGCTTATATTGTGAAGAATATATTAAAAAGTCAATTTTCATATTTTGATCACTGAGGTAGTTTGACAAGCCTCATATTTAGCTTAGGTAGAAATCTGTATTCTGACAGAGATAGGCCTTCTGTAAATTGATTCAATTAACTGAAGTTAAAGCTGTGCTGGTGATAGTTTTTTGTTTTTTTTAATACAAAGAGGTCAACTGCACAATGAATACATATGAAAATTCGAAGAGTAAAATTTACTTGGAAATAATAAATTTGAAAACAATTGAAGCCTCTTGACTGGAAGAATATGACCTTTGAACTCATGATCAAAATAAAGATTGAGCCCTGAGTTATTCCATATTTTGTTATCTTCATTATTAAAGAATGTGCATGCTTCTCAATAACAGGGGATGGATACCCCTAAAAAACCTTGTTCTCCCTACTGGATCTGAGCAAAAAATTATGCCATCTTATACTATCACCTTATTTTCCCAGCTAACCCACAATTCACACCTTAGCATCCCCATCAGCCCTCCCATTTCAATATTCTTAAATATACCAATGCTCAATAAGTCATCAAAAACATTCCCTAAGTAAAATGATGCATGGTTCTAAAATTTTGAAAAGGTCATGACTTCAAGTTCTTGGAATATTTAAAGCTAAAATTAGGATGAGCTGCTGACACATCAACAACATATTTATTTTGAATCCATTTTGTTGGATTTGAGCAAGAAAAAATGTTAAAATATCATACAGACCTACTTGAATTTTTTGTATTTATATATTTAACTATACTTATATTTATATTTTTGACTGTAATAATGTCTACCATGTACTGTACTTCAGCAGTTTGCTGCTATTTTGGGTGTTTAATAAATCTTCTCTTATCTTATCTCTATTTCCTGTGATGAAGTAACTTTTAAATTTATCTATATTCATGATAAAAAAAGAAACATTTTTTCCCCCACTGTCATTGTATATATTTCTTCTCATGGTTCTTAAGTTCTTAATTTCTCATGGGTCAAACCATTACGTTATATAATACTTTTTTCCTTTTTCAATGAATTCCCTGTAATTATAAGTTTATCGATAAGTTTTAAACTTTTAATATTTTTCTATAACAATGAGTCGTTTATCTCTTTTGTTATTTCTTTGACAGGCACATTGGGTCCATTTGAAGCTGATTATTATGTTATATTTTAGTTTAATAAATATATCTTCGATATCAAAAATGAGTAAGAGAAATAACAGTTGATTCAATATTCCTTTTCCACACCTCAGCATACAGTTTTTTATAGGCCTATTACATTATTTAATACCTACCTGTTTTATAACATTTCATAACTGTCACTACAGCAAAATATATATTATAATTTATTATTAATGTTTATAGTCAACTGAATGTGTTCAGTTCCTGTAATAAATCAATTGGAAAGTTATAAAGGTTGTAGTAAAGCTCTCAAATGTACTCTCCCACAGAGAACATGACACATTAATGCAACTATTTCACGTAGCCTCAAATGCTACAAAAATTTAAATTTGTACTTGCATAAAACTGATATTGTTTGTCAAATAGATTGCTTATTATCGACTATTAATTTTAGCGTATATACGATTGGCCGAACATTCTCAACTCACTCTTGTACCTAGGCCCTAGCTACGCCAAAATGGCAAGCAATAAGTAGTCACATACTGTAGGCCGAGCTTGTAACAAGTGCATGTCAGAAGTATTGTCGTATTGTCTTCATTGTACCATATTTTTCTTATTATTTTTTAAAACAACATTTATCATTTGATATCAGCCAAATAAAACCTGTAAACTTGGATGGATTTATTTGGTGTAAGCGCCAAGGATAACCCATGAAAGTCTGAAAAGTCTTATTTCCTGTGGTGCCTTTCTGGTATTGATTGGTCAGTACACCAAGAGACAATCCACCACTCTTTTCTAAACCATGTACTTTAATGCAGACATGGGGCATATCACACAGGGGACCAATGACTAATTTTATTTTTGTTTCTCATGTATTTTTTTCTTTATAAATTTTTTACTTTGTAATATCAATACTTGCTCTCAATATGGCAATGAGGAAAAGCCTATGTTTTCTTTCAAAAACATAGTAAGTCTAGTTTTTATTATTATTATTTTGTTCATTGATATGGATTTATTATAATCTGAAATAAAAGTGAATGAATCAATGTTCACAAACAAAACATTTTCCCACACTAAGAGAGAATTTTTTATAATGTTCAAAAGTTTAGTTACCATTACAGTATTTAGATTTAACAAATGCTTGAAATAATATTTCATTTTTTTTTTGTATTTTACAGGAACAAGATGATCCTAATTCAGCATCATGGCCTGACCCGTATCTAGATAAATTAAGATCAATGACAACAGTAAGTAATGTGACCTATTAGTAAGGAAGGACAGTCTCCATACCAAATTCAATTAACTCGTTAAAAATCTTCTCTTTTTTTTAGTACTGAGTAGTATAGTTTTATGTAGTTTTCTCTGTATAGAATGATTATAGGCCTACTTTCTATAATAAAATCTGAAAAAAAATCCAAAGAAAACCCATTTGAATTTAGATTTGCTCATTTTGAAATGAGAAATATACTTTTTTCAATGTTAAATTTTGTTTTGTGGCTCAACATAGGCGGTATCTTTTTAATGATTGTAATAGGTTGGAGGGTAAGAATATGGGATGTTGAATCAAATGTTTAATGGAATACTAACTAGTTTTACTTCATCTATTAATGTTAAATATATTCTGGTTCTTAATAATTCACAGTACTTCATCAATTGATTTGTGTTTTCGTTTCAAGTGAAAGAATTTTCGTTCAAAACTTAACAGTTTATGTTATGATGACATGACTACAGTAGTTCTGTCATCATCATCATCATCATCCACAGATGTCCGAAAGGGAGGCCGATCGCGAGATAGCACTAACCTGGGGTGTGGGAAATTCTTGTTTTCAAGATGCCCGGAAATAATCTCTGAGGTTTTTTGGGCGATTAATAAATCCTATTTCGTTCTTTTTTTTTTTTAACTTTCCAAAAGGGTGGATGGGAGGGGGGGGGATGGGGTGTGGTCCAGCCCTTCCTGAATCCACCCCTGGTATTTGTATTAATAACCAGTGTCTTCTTTCTACTTAGATGGTGATGTTTAGTCATGCAGAAGAAGACATAGACTCAAGAACAAAAATGGTAGATAGTTTAAAGACTGCCTTAAGAACACAACCAATGAGGTAAGAAATATGTTAAGTGCGATTAGAGACCTTTATCGAAAGCTATATGTTACATCTTTTAAGCCAAAAGGAATTTATCTTTTCTCTTTTTTTAAGAATTGCAAAATTTACAGTATTCGTTTAAAAATGGTAATGCGGTTCGGGCTGTTTCCTAATTTGAGCATGTAGCTTTACAGATGTAGAAAATCAGGTCCCACAACTATCGTAGTTCAATCATGATTCTTGTTGTTTATCACATACAGTTGTAAAGTTAAGAAGGTGAAGAAAAAAATGTTAATTTTTTCAGTCTATTATGTTCGTAAGAACCATGGCTGCATGAATGAATGATTGCATTGTGCTGGTGTAATAATGATAATAAATGTATTAGCAAATTTCCAGTAGGAAATATTTGGCACCAACTAAATTAATAATGGATTCCAGACCACAAGATACATCTGGCTTTTGTATTTTGCTTAGGGGTCTTTCACAATTATCAATATTTTCGGTAGTATACAAACTGTACTCTTTTTCGGTACCCCTTCCTCCCCCTGAAAGTGTACATAAAAAATGTTGATTTTGCAAAACCATTCTCCATTGAAACAACTTGCAGATTTGTGACAAGATTCATTGAATTAGATGGCCTATCTGTGCTGCTAGATTTCTTAGAGAAAATGGATTATGAAGTACTTGAGAGTACCATACACACATCTGTGATTGGCTGTGTGAAAGCCCTCATGAATAATTCAGTAAGTATACATGAATAATTCAGTAGGTGTACATTAATAATTTAGTAAGTATACATGCATCCATTATAACCTGTGAGGAAAAACCCTCATAAATAATTCAGTGTCCGTCATTGGATGTCTAAAAGCCTTCATAAGTAATTCAGTTTGTAATGTGTTGGTGATTGGATTTGTGAAAGTCCTCCTAAATAATTTAATAAGTATAAGTACATCTGTGTGAAATAAAGGCTTATACCCAGCTCAAATGTACACAAATCTAGCAAAATGTAACACAATGTAACAAATTGGCACATTTCCCTGAGTGTGAATTCACATCCATGTAAACAAATGTCACATTAGTGTTATAAAGCTCATTAACATTGACAGACCTCCACAAGGCCGGGAAAGTTTACTGAGATGTTACATTGATGCTATCTGCCCAAGAATTTTAATTTTTATGTTAAACTGACAATTTAACAAATAAGAATACTATTAACTATACTCTAATTTACAAATTGAAATTATAATTTAATAATTTGTCTGTCAAATGCATTAGCATGTTGATAAACTAGAATAAAAAAAAATGTAGAAATTATAGCAAAAAATAGTTGAATTAAATGTGAAAGATGGTACATAGATAGAATTTACATTACACATTATAATTTAAAAAAGATGATTTAAACAGAATTAAAGGAATTAATCAACATTATTATTATTATGCTACAATTATAAAAATTATCTTACTTTTAAAGATTTTGGTAGAGAGTTGGACAGTAGGAAGACTATACTTGCTACTATAAACTCTATAAAGATATCTTGATCATGTAACAAAAAGGTAAATTATGTATATTTGCTGCCTTCAGCTTGGACGATCACATGTGCTAGCTCATCCAACTGGTATAAAGACCATAACACAGAGTTTAAGCACCGAGAATATAAAAACGAAGATTGCAGTCATGGAAATTTTGGGAGGTGTGTGTTTGGTTCCTGGAGGCCAGAAAAAGGTGTTAGATGCTATGGTCCATTTCAAGCAGTTTGCATTTCCAGTAGGAAATATTTGGCACCAACTAAATTAATAATGGATTCCAGACCACAAGATACATCTGGTTTTTGTATTTTGCTTAGGGGTCTTTCACAATTATCAATATTTTCGGTAGTATACAAACTGTACTCTTTTTCGGTACCCCTTCCTCCCCCTGAATGTGTACATAAAAAATGTTGATTTTGCAAAACCATTCTCCATTGAAACAACTTGCAGATTTGTGACAAGATTCATTGAATTAGATGGCCTATCTGTGCTGCTAGATTTCTTAGAGAAAATGGATTATGAAGTACTTGAGAGTACCATACACACATCTGTGATTGGCTGTGTGAAAGCCCTCATGAATAATTCAGTAAGTATACATGAATAATTCAGTAGGTGTACATTAATAATTTAGTAAGTATACATGCATCCATTATAACCTGTGAGGAAAAACCCTCATAAATAATTCAGTGTCCGTCATTGGATGTCTAAAAGCCTTCATAAGTAATTCAGTTTGTAATGTGTTGGTGATTGGATTTGTGAAAGTCCTCCTAAATAATTTAATAAGTAGAAGTACATCTGTGTGAAATAAAGGCTTATACCCAGCTCAAATATACACAAATCTAGCAAAATGTAACATAATGTAACAAATTGGCACATTTTCCTGAGTGTGAATGCACATCCATGCAAACAAATGTCACATTAGTGTAATAAAGCTCAGTAACATTGACAGACCTCCACGAGGCTGGGAAAGTTTACTGAGATGTTACATTGATGCTATCTGCCCAAGAATTTTAATTTATATGTTAAACTGACAATTTAACAAATAAGAATACTATTAACTATACTCTAATTTACAAATTGAAATTATAATTTAATAATTTGCCTGTCAAATGCATTAGAATGTTGATAAACTAGAATTAAAAAAAATGAAAAAATTATAGCAAAAATTAGTTGAATTAAATGTGAAAGATTGTTGTTACTCAAGTACATAGATAGGATTTAAATTACACAATATAATGTAAAAAAGATGATTTAAACAGAAACTTTATTACTGAAAAAGGAATCCATCAACATTATTATTATGCTACAATTATAAAAATTATTTTACTTTTAAAGATTTTGGTAGAGAGTTGGACTGTAGGAAGACTATACTTGCTACTATAAACTCTATAAAGATATCTTGATCATGTAACAAAAAAATAAATTATGTATATTTGCTGCCTTCAGCTTGGACGATCACATGTGCTAGCTCATCCAACTGGTATAAAGAACATAACACAGAGTTTAAGCACCGAGAATATAAAAACGAAGATTGCGGTCATGGAAATTTTGGGAGGTGTGTGTTTGGTTCCTGGAGGCCAGAAAAAGGTGTTAGATGCTATGGTCCATTTCAAGCAGTTTGCTCATGAAAGGACACGATTCCAGGTAATTTTTTAAGTGAAAACTTGAAGAGAAACTTTTACCGTCAGTGGTGTAATGCCACAGGACTCCCTCAATCTAGCACCCTTACCTAAAAGGGCTTTGCTGATACAAAACAGCATAATGTGTCTTTGACATCAACTGTAGGACATATATTATATCCAGCTGGTCCACAATCCCCCCTCCCCCCACTTATGATCTTAAGTCTTATGATTTACCTAATATATAACTATAATTTTATTAGTTATATAAAATTATATAAAATTTTTGTTATTTATTTGAAATTTAAATGGTACATTTATAATCCTTTCTTATCCTTTTGTTTTAGTTTGTGAACTGTCTGTGAACTATGTGATTTTTTTTCCCCCAGACTGTAGTGAATGATCTAGATAGAAGCACTGGAAGATATCGTGAGGAAGTGAATCTGAAGACTTCTATCATATCGTTCATTAATGCCATCATCAGATATGGAGCAGGAGAGGTAAGACCCTGCCATATACAGATACAAACAATTTATAATTTTTCTTTCCACCTCTGCAAACATTAAAAAGGTATATAGAGTGCAAGAAATTTAATTGCATAACGAAATAACGCTAACACCCCAAGTATATAGAGTACTACAGTGTAACGTCACGATACCACGTGATACTACTCCGTTGCTATTGGCGACACAAAATGCGTTCAACCAACAACATTTTCTCCACTGACAAACCATTGATCCCAATTTCTAACATAATTATTAAGGAGTTGTATATTAATTTTTCTATGTAAATGTTAATTGATGATTAATTTTTGAGCTTTTTGTGTTTTTAGTACATTTTGATGGTAAATAATTAGTTTTTAACATGCCTATTCTGGAAAGCCTATTCTAAACCATTAAGAAGTCATTCAGGCGTAATGAACGGTAACCAACGTCCAGAGGGCGCCACCTGGTGTTGTGACGACACGACTGTGGTACTCTATACATCATAATAACTTTAGGTACAAAAATGTAAGATCAAGGTCAATAGGTTAAAATGTATGCAAAGATCTAAACCATGCAGAGTAGGTTATAGTTGGATGTCAGGATATCAATGGTTTGTTGTTTCATTTTGTATAAATAAATATTCAACATAAAACACTAACCAGAACTTGAAACTTATTTAAACCAAATTAGAAACGTAGTAATCTAATGACCACGACCTTGGTTATTAGTTTTTGGATGAATAATACATGTAAATTATATACCAATGCATTAAAAAAAAGAATGTTAGTACTATTTTGATAATTTATTTATTAAATTAAATATTCAATTACAATGTAGTGCAACATATATTAAATAGGTAATTCTTCAGTTAAACTTGCACAGGGATTCTGGTTATTAGAAATGAGGCTAAGTCTAATATAAGAAAGTACAATACATACAGTACTCCAAGTATTGAAATACACGCCATCGTGTTGGGATTCAATATTTTGACATTAATTATGTCATCATCAGGAATTCCTGATGATGACATAATTAATGTCGAATATTGAATCCCAACACGATGGCATGTATTTCAATACTTGGAGTATGTATTATACATTCTTATCTGAGATTAATCAGTGGACCTTTCGGTTTTTGGAAAGTCTAATATAAATAAGGAAAAATCAACAAGACACAAATCGGTACTAAATAATGATGTATTGTATAGGCTACATGACTATGTTATTGCAAGACTGAGATATATAAGTGTTTTCATTCTGAAAAAATAGTAGCAGTAATTGTTCTTAAAATAAACAGTCAAAAAAAAGGCTTTTCTTTATAAAACTGCAATAGTATGTTAAATTTACTTGCATCTTCTTTTTTTTTACACTTTGGCAAAAATATTGTAGTTGCATGGAATTTAATATATAGTTTTCAATATAATTTTCTTTTAGTTCAGCAGATATTGATGTTCTTCATTTTCCTTTTAGGACAGCCTTGAGTTTCGAATTCATCTTCGTTACGAGTTTTTAATGCTGGGAATTCAACCGATCATTGATAAACTTAGAACCCATGACAATGCCACCTTAGATAGGTAGGGACAATGGATTTAACTAATGCAGAAGATATGCCTAACTTTTATAACCTTTTATTACTTTAATTGGCATTAATAATCAGTAAATATATTATTTCACAATATTGGCTATTTATTAACTGTATGTTTGCTTATTTTTTATAATCTGTTTTATGACCTTTGTATTTTGATTATTTTTATCAATCTGTAGTTTGTAACTTTATTGTATGTTTAAATTTTGTACAGTCTTTGTACAGTATTATAACTAAAAAGGAGGGAGTACAAAATTGTTTTTTCAGGCTAATTGCCTATTTTCTTTTCTTGCAAATGCTATATCTTGAATGCCAAATAAATATTATTATTTTATAGTGTACATCCTTTTGTGTCTTTTTATCTCTTCATATTTTTTGCTTTTCTTCGCAGACATTTAGATTTTTTTGATCTTGTCCGAAATGAGGATGAGCGAGAGTTAGCAAGGAGATATGAAATGGTAGGTTCCTTGTTTTGCATATTCATTTCCCAACATATAGTTGACAAAAATATGCACCAATTATAACATTGTTCCTGTTGCAGTCATAATCCACCCAGTAGCAATGTATATGATTGGATCTAGCTATATACATGAACATTTGTCATATTCTTATATGCATTCATCATATACAAGATTCAAGACATTCGAAAAACTGACTTGTTGCCACAGAACGATGCAATCAATTTTCATCATATACTTATTATCCAACATTTAACAGTACACACATTGTTAATATATTTGCATGCTTTATTCCACTGTTTTTTGGGGTTTTTTTTCAGATTCATGTTGATTCGAGAAATGCTAACACTATGTTTGATGTTATTACAAGAAAGATCTCCCACACACAAGCTTATCCCCACTTAATGTCCATATTGGAACACTTTTTACTCCTTCCAAGTAAGTAGAATTAAAAGAGTTGACAGATTTAGAAGCAGCATTTGATTTGAGGTGGGGGGGGGGGAGTCAAGCTAGTTGACACAGCATTTGGGCTGAAAACTGGGCTGATGTAGAAACCACTGCTTCTCTTTTCCAGAAATTAATTCAAGTCTTCAGCATATAAACTTATATACATTTTTTTAGTATAAATATTTGAGATGAGGTTACTTCTTTTAGTATGTAATGACTCTTAAATATTTAAAATTGTTATGTAATTGCTTTGTGTGACCTTTTATGTTTTTATTAGACCACTATGGCTATTAAATCGATATAGTTCTAAATGCATTTATTTATTCAGAATTACTTTGTTAAATAATTATTTTAAAGTTATTAGAAATATATTATATAGTATAACAATATTTTATTATAAAAAAAAGGAAGTAAATTTTATTTTGAAGTACTGTGTAAGTGAATAGAGGAAGGAAGACACTTAAGGTTCTAACAACTTGTACATAAATTATTGGTGTAGAGGACTTTACATTGGCATAATTGCCACTCCATAATTGCTTGAAGGCCCTTACATTTCCTTGTAGAACCTTTATATTACCCTTCTTGTCTCCTCTTCATGTTTACTTGAAAGCCCTTAAGTTATTTTTTCTCTATTTATTGTACTCACTTCCATGTCATTAACTTTCCCTACTTGTGCAATGACAATTAACATGATATGATTTCTGAGTTCTGTGGTAGTTTTTATGTTTTTGTTTTTTTAACATCAGTGTATAGAGACCATGTATTATGTGCTATACAAATCACAACCATTATCATGTTGGTCATTGCTTATATATTTTTTTATGTTGCTGTTTGTATTTTTAAATTGAGCCAAATTTTGAGTATATATATATTTATTAATTTAAAGACATGGTTTTTCATGAGCTATTAAAATGAAAAATTAAAATTAGGTATTTGAACTGTCTAATTATATTTTTAACTTAACTTATTATTTAAAATTTGAATTAGAAAAAAAAATCCTGGTCAATGGTTAAATAATATTTTTTCACTATTTGTTTGTATAAACCCTTAAATTGGCTAGTAATCAACTAATTTATTTTTTTTATAAATTTTATTTCACCATAATCCAACGAAGACAAACTTTGCCCAGGACAGGATATGACAAAGTTTTACAAAATATAATAACTTCTTAATCTAAAAATATAAGAGGAAAAACAATAAACTCCAAAGAATAAACTCAAAATATAAATAAATTAATGAAAAAAAAAAATATAAATAATAATAATTAAAGGGTTTTTGTAGTAAAATGTATATAAGTCAGCATAAACCAGATTTTTTTCCATTTCTGGTTGGAATTTAAAAACTTATTTATTTTCCCCATGCAGATGAATCAGCATCACAGAGTGCACATTATTGGGCTTTGATTGACATGCTCATCCAACAAATAATCCTCCAGCAAGGGGATGGACACAACCCTGATGTGTCCCTCGTAGACTTCAATTTCAAAACCATCATTGAAAAAGTTATCAATCAAGATATGGTGCGTAAGCAACAGGCAAGGGAAATGCAACAAAGTAAGTTAGTCCTCATTTGAGTCTGTGAAGTTAAACTTTAAAGTTTGGTCAGGTCAGGTTTGGGTCAGTTGGCTAGAACATGCAAGAGCTGATTCAGCCATATTAAATGTAGAATTTCCATTCGAAATTTATGATGCCAAGTAAATTTCTGTTTGATGAAAAATAGAAAAGGTACTGGGTTTGATCTATAGAGGTTTATGCTTCGTATATGTCATTCTATTCATAGAAAAAGTCTTTAATAGAAAAAGTGTAGCCTAGGTCTAAGGATAACTCCGGCTATATAAAATTCACTATAAGATTGAAAATTGTTAATATTGTAGTGACTACTATGTCCAATTTTAAATTAATGTTATTTATTATGTAATAATAATTATATATAGGCTAATGTATTGTTTAAGTAAGAAATACTATGTCTATGTTTCAATTAATCTTATCTATTATATATATATAAATTTAATATAGTGTATAAAATAATATGAAAAGTTTTGTAGCACAGCATTTTTAATGTGAACAGTAATTAACCATAAATGTTGTATTATAGGCCTAGGCTAGGCCTAATAATGTTAGTGTTAAAGTGTTTTTATATTTACAATAAAATACAGGAAGAAAAGCAAAGAAATCTGGATCGGCATAAAATGTATCAAAGATTATATAATAATGATAATTAGCTCATTATAATTCAGGGACAATTTCCATAAAATAAAATAATAAATATTCATAAAAAAAATTAAAGCATGTATTTTAAGGTTCTGTAAATATAACAGTATAAAATATAACTCATTCATTTATGTTACACAATATTTCACCCTCAGAATGTGATGAGTTTCAAAGCCAAC
This sequence comes from Anneissia japonica, assembly GCF_011630105.1. Taxonomy (NCBI): domain Eukaryota; kingdom Metazoa; phylum Echinodermata; class Crinoidea; order Comatulida; family Comatulidae; genus Anneissia; species Anneissia japonica. Next base: position 78,564 of record NW_022756030.1, read on the forward strand.
TTGATAGGAAAGATCGGGAGTTGGAAGCTAAGACAATTGAGAGGGTAGGCTAACATCCAATTATTATTGTATTCAGTCAACCACTCTATAATAACATCTGCCTTTTAATAATGAAATTTGGTTTTAGTGTAATGTTGCATTGGTGTAATGTTGCGTTGTATTTTTTTCTTGAAAGTTGAAGTAAATACGAAAGTATCAAGATGGGCACTAGTAGTGCTCGATGGCCGTCAGGCGATGCGAATCTGAAGAGAAAGCAACGCCATGACGCGCACGTAACAAGATCGTTTTCAGTGTTGATCCATTCAGACTGCCACTGGCAATCATGAGACGGCGTCGTGTCGTCTAGCGCTCATGGGAGCAGAGTTGGATTCTTCGTACGACTGTTGTACAATGAAGTGAATCCGTACGACTGTTGTACGACGCAGTGAATGCCCGGCTTTAGTTTTTTCTACGTTTAAGTAATTGAAATGTATGAAGATTCATCTGGTTTATAAATCCTATAATTTTTAATTTTTAGATTTTCTTTTTGATATTTTTGTTGATACTGTACATATTTAATATTAAATGACTTTCGAATATGTTTTGATTTTATGGTTAATTTGGATTAGGATGAGGCAATGAGTGCGTTGAAAACCATGCAACAACAACAAAAATCAGACCACGATAGGATCAAATTTGAGTATGAGCAGCAACTACAAATGATTCGATCTGAGGTAATTAGTTTTTTCTCATTTTTTTGTTGTACACATGTTATTCAAACATACATTGTGTTTAGTACAAACCAGCATTAACTACAAATTATTCGATCCGAGGTATTAGCTTTTTCTCATTTTTTTTGTGTACATGTTATTCAAAAATACATTTTTTTAGTACAAACCAGAACCATAAGCGAGCATCCTGCTTGAACCAGAGCCACTATAATGGCTGTAGATTGTGCCACCCTGCCTTTTCCACTTGCCAATTCAACATTTAGTAGTGTAGTACTTTTAATTTAATTTAACTTGTTGGAAAGCAGCCTTGAAAACAGCAAAGCTTAGCTAAGGCCAGATAAAAAAAAATTATTGTGTTGGCCTTGCCCAACCAACCAAAATTTTACGTAATTCAGCGTCAGCATTGTTTTTTTTTTTTTTTTTTTTTTTTTTTTTACTACAACGAACACTATTTTTATTGAGCAAATATGAGCTGAAATAATCTTTGCCATGCTAGGGGACCAAGGCGTAGACTATTTTGCTGGATGGTACGTGATGTGAATTTTCTACTACTTAGGCATAAACAAATTTTTGGTTGTTAATTAAAAAAAGAAAAAGTTTTCCTACCGACCTACCCATTTTTTGGATTTTCCCAAAACATGACCAACACAAATTTTTTTTTTTTGCCCTAAATTATACATGGTAACCATTGTGCTAAATCCTGCACGTGGCCCCCTTAATCAATTACATACTGCTAGAGTGTTGATACCCACATTTAAGAGCTGTGCAAACACACATTTTTGGAAGAAAATTTGAATATGGAAAGTACACAAAAGATTAACCAATTATTTTGTTGGTATTTTAGGCTGATAGGGAAAAAGGTGAACGAGAGAGGTTGGAACACTTAGTAAAAGATGTCTCAAGTATGTCTCCAAGCCTTTCAGATGAACAGAAGTTAAGTAGTACTGCACCTACACCAGGACCACCACTGCCACCTCCATGTGGTGGGCCACCCCCACCACCAATGCCACCTGGTCCACCTCCTCTGCCAGGAATGGGTGGTGTACCTCCTCCACCCCCGGCATTCCCCGGTGCTCCAGGCATGGTGCCACCTCCTCCACCACCAGGCATCGGTGGATTCACTGCAGTGCCAAAGAAAACAAAAAACATTCCCAAGCCATCACAGCCTCTTAAGTCTTTCAACTGGTCAAAACTTCCCGACAATAAGTTAGTGGGAACAGTATGGCTAGATCTGGATGAAATGAAGGTAAATACTTATTAGCTATCATACTTTGAATGGTTTAAAAATATTCTACTAATTTGTGATGATTCCTATAACAAAAATTCTTACTTGTAACTGTCTATATATCTTTAATTACTAGGTTCTCAAACTAATGGACTTCCAGGAATTTGACAAGACATTTTCAGCATACCAGAAGCCAAGAACAGAGGAAGATGATCCTGGTTATGGGAGCTTCCGTACTCCATCCAAGCCTAAGGAATTGTCTGTGATTGATGGTAGGAGAGCACAGAATTGTACTATCTTACTGTCGCGTATAAAACTTACAAACAGAGAGTTGACAAAAGCCATAATGGAGATGGACAAAGGAGAGGATATTCCAAAGGACATGCTAGAGCAGGTACAGGAATTAATGAAGTATATTGTCACTACTCATGTTAAGAATATACAGTTCAGTGCAAGGTGTGCCAGTGAAGATTGACTAGGCTAGTTTTACTGAGCTGCTGGAAAATCCTGTGCAAACAGCGCAACTCGGTTAAATCATCCTGTGCGCATGCTAATGCTGCACGCAACACCAAACTTTTCATAGAAATGTATCAACAAATAATTAGACTGACCACGCATATTCAATAGTTTGAAGAAAACAATCAAACTTTAATATTATTATATGTTAATCTAATATGTTAATGTTACAGAATAATGATCATTATTTTATAATATGTTTTTGTTTTTAGCTTTTGAAATTCACCCCATCTCCAGAAGAAGTGAGTATGTTGAAGGAGCATGAAAAGGATCAGGAAAACATGGCAAGGGCTGACCGATTCTTACTAGACATGAGCAAGTATGCACTTTCAAATAATATTGCTTTCTACTCTATCAGTGGCAGATTCAAGGGTGGGTAGTTGCCTAAATGTTTAAAAATTATTTAAAAAATCTAGAAAGATAATTATATTTCAAATTGAAGTTTGAGAGTGCCATTTCTGGCCATATTGAAGTGCCATAATCATAAACGTTTTTACCTCAGCCTCAACTATGGTGGGGCTGAGGTGGTGTACACCCTCCATCTGTGATATTCCTCCCCAGGCCCTGTTTCAAATTCCTTGATCCGCCACTGTATTATCTGCCAAGCCCCCAATATATCTTCTGGAAAGAATTTTGCTATTGCGATTTATATTACTTGCGGTGGTAGGTTTTTTGGTGTCAAAATGGTGATGATAAAACATTTTCAAAAATTTATTTTAGTATGTATTCAATGATTTTTGTTTTTTAATAGAATTGTTCATTATGAACAGAGGTTAAAAGCTCTGTATTGTAAAAAGAAATTTCAAGAAAGAATGAATGATGTGAAGCCTAAAGTAGAAGGTAAACCATTTTAATACATCAATTTTAATTTTAATTTTAAATGAAGATAAATATACTGGCAAAGCAAAAGCTCTAGACTCATAGGCACTAGTGCACATGTCTATTGACAAAAAACTGTTGTATGCCCATATATAGACATGATGTGCCTATATATGGTCAGTGACCATATTTATGCATGTCTGGCACAGAGCATTACATTGTCCTATCTTTAAGAAGTATATTAACTATTAAAATGAGAAGATACAAAACATGAACATATTAAAGGTTAAAGCACAACACAACCATATCTTCTTTATTATTATTATTATTATTATTATTATTATTATTATTATTATTATTATTATTATTTAATATTAATCAATTATTTTTATTAATTATTTTATAGCTGTGTTAAAGGCATCAAAGCAAGTGAGCAGCAGCAGAAAGTTAAAACGTTTACTTGAGATAGTGCTAGCATACGGCAACTACATGAACAAAGGTGCACGAGGAAATGCCTCTGGTTTTAAGGTAGCCAGCTTAAACAAGATTGTAGACACTAAATCAAGTATGAACAAGAATATGACACTGCTTCACTATCTCCTGCAGATGACTGAGGTTAAGGTACTGTATGTTTATTAGGTATTTTTCGCCACACGACGTTAACCTTAACTAACGTTAACGGATGATGTCATAATTTATTCATCTTGCATTGCGGAGTATGTTAATTTCAGGATTTTACGTGCTCGACTTGCGTTAGTTACAGATTTACGTAACTTATGCATATTTCGATTTGTTTACAGAAGGGCGGAGCTGTCGCGTTGCATGTTGGGTACTAGCGATAAAGTTAATGTTAACGTTGTGCGGCGAAAACTACCTATTACCTTGCATTTTACATACTGAGGCAGAATGTTCATTAAAATTTGTAAATGTTTATAAACAGATAACAAGTTGATTTACCTTGAATATTAGGCCTAAAATACCGCAAGACTCAGAGGCAATGAAACTAGATTGAGGTGTGTGACAGTGCATCAAAGAGCATAGTGTATAGTGGTGTATATGTCTATACATAACCAACATAAGATCTGCGTTCCAATTGCTTCCAACATTCTCGTCAGAGGGCACTCTGGGTACATTATGCCTAGCATTACTGACATAGAGGAGCAATGCTACACACAATGAATGTGCCCCATTTGTGCCATGCTAATCTAATGAGGCTCAAAAGTGAGAGGTGTTGCCGACATGAATCATGTGATATCATTTTATTTTTTGTAGTTTCCAGATGTTTACCGACTAGAAGAAGAGATTCCAGATGTACCCTTTGCATGTAAAGTCAAGTGAGTAAACTTTTTTTTTCTAATTTTAGTCAATTCTTCTATAACACAAGTGTCTTCTTTAACAACATTCAAAGTTCAATCTTACAACCTTATAACAAATGTGCAAATTCCCAGTTTTAACCAAAATCATTAAATAAATAAAGTAAGATATTTTCAAGATTCTTTTTGATTTAGTGTTGTTGATTGCACAAGTCGATGAGTATTTGAAATAGATTGGACAAACTGCAAAAGGACAGATAGATCTACGTACAAAATATAATTTCTCTGCTTTCAATTTCCTGAAAGTGTTTTGAGTGCGCAGCATTTATTTGATTGTCTATGGTACTGAAGCTTAAAATGTTGCCACTAATGCTGGGAGTTATTAATAATCTTAGGTTAGACTTTGTTTCACTTATAATAATTCTGTCTCTTTTTGTTTAAAATTTATAATATTTTATTTTACCGTGGACTCGCTTCTTTAATTTCGAGACACATAAAGTGAAATGAAATTCGAGTGTATTGTAAATATTTTTTTTTTTCTTTCAACTAGCATGGGGGAACTGGAGACTGAAATTAAGCAAATAGGAGCTGGACTACAAGAAGTTAAAACTGTATGTTCAATTCAATTCCATGCTTTTGTATATTGCAAGTAGTTTTATTAATACTCATGGAATTTAATTGTGATACATATATATATGTTTTATATGCTAACTTTACTGCAATTCACTTTGCTTTGTATTTCTATATTACATAATCATTTTTAAAACCTATATCATGTTCTTTAAAGTCAGGTTCCAGAGGGAAAACATTTTTTTATAGGTTGTACAGCTAATTTTTCTAAGAAACAAAAAGCATATTTGACTTGGAAATGGTTAATGAGGTATAGATTTTGAATATAAATAAAACTGGGGGGAAAAGGTGGAAAAAGGGTGGTTATTTTTTTAATGATATTTTCTACTGCTGTGAGTTGTAGACAGTGCATGTGAAAGGTATTGGAAGAACAAATAAAAAAGTACTTAGAATATTGTTGTTTTTTAGGAATTAGAGTTCCAGAAAGATCGTGTTCCAGAAAGAGGCGATAAGTTTGTTCCTGTCATGAGCGACTTCATAACACTTGCTACGATAAACTTTGACAAACTCGAGGCACAAATATCACAGGCAAAATCAAAGGTCAGATTCAACTTCATAAATAGAGTCTTGGTAATTAGGACAACAGTGGTGGATCCAGGAATTTGTAATAGAGGGGGCCCAGGGAAGAGCATTCATAGTAGAGGGTGATGATTATGGCACCTCTAGGTGGCTAGCAATGGCACTCTCAGACTTAAATTTGAATATAGTTTTCTATTTTTTCCATTATTTTTCTGAGTCTGGGAAAAGCAAGGTTTTAATTTTTTTTGTGTGGACAAACTTTTTCTGTGGGTGTACACCCTATTAGATATGTCACTGTTTATAGTGTACACATGTTCGTCCCTGGGGGAGAAGGTCTTGTTCATTATTAGAATGATTTTGTGTGTGAGGCTCATATTCTGTATATTAGGATGCATGATGGAGTTGAGCATCAACATAACAGTTATTTATGTTTTATAATTCATGAGTTAATTTTCATGTTGAGTGTACACACTTAGAATCTTATTAATCTGTGTTGTAGTTTGCTGATGTGGTAAAAATGTTTGGGGAAGATCCAAGTAAAGCACAGCCTGAAAGTTTCTTTGGAACATTTGCTGCATTCTTGCAAGCATTCAATGAAGCAAAAATTGACAACATCAACTTCAAGAAGAAACGAGAGGAAGAGCAAAAGAGGGCCAGATTAGAGGTTGAGGTAATGACACTCATTGGCACGCAAGGCTTTTGTGTCTATTATTTAAATTTATATACCGACTACATAGATTCCAGGCATTTGATTGGTTAATATTCGGGCAATAGTTCCAGCCGTGGCATCTAATGCCTATAATCCATGTAGTGGTTTATAAAACAAATATTTACTGGGTTTTAATTGGGTCATAGTTCAGAATATAGCCCTTGATAATCTGGAGGCTCTACTATGTCCCTCGACTTCATCTCCAGATCACCTCTTGCTATATTTTGAATTATGTCCCTCAACCCAGAAATTATTTGTATAATATGTTAGTATTGGCTCTCTCTTTATACTCGGCCTGTGATATTCCCCTTTACATTTGCAATCATTAGCTACAATCAAAGATACAAGATACAAGATACAAGATAGCTTTATTGCTGTCTCTTATACACATCTAGATGTGTATAAGAGACAGGTATATAGTGGTGTATAGTGTTGTTATTATTGTGATACCTCAGAGACAGACCAGAAATTTATTTATCGATGGTTAACATGGTAATTATAATTAAAAATGCATTGTGGAACAAAAGAAAGTCGGTAGCGTGCCGTTCTTATTCTAGGGGGTACTCTTAATCTACCCGTTAAGTTAGACCTAAAGGATAAACTTAGTGGATGCATATCATCTTGCATAACTGCCACTCTTTTCTGTTCAATACGATTATAATATTGTTCTTTAACACTAGGCAAGACGTTATCGCCATTAATGCACTTATTTGCTCTTTTGACAACACGTTCAAATTTATTTTTACTGTATTCAAACATGTTACCATAGTAACAAATTAAATTAAACATCAGAACACTCTGTATAACAGCCTTGTAGAAGAGTAGGAGAATATTTTCATTGACATTGAAATGTTTAAGTTTTCTTAAAAAGTATAGACGCTGATTAGCTTTGCGAACAGTTACTTCAGCTTGGTCTGTCCAAGTAAGTTTTTTATCAATTATGGTTCCTAGATATTTATATTTATCGACTTGTTCAACTTCTGATCCATTGATTTCAAGTGGGTCAATTTTGGGTTTTTTAATTCTAAAATCAATTTTTAATTCTTTAGTTTTCTTGATGTTTAGCTCTAAATAATTGCTATCACACCATTTTACAAATCTGTCTACTTCCTCAAAGGCCTGTCATTAAATATGAGGTTGGGTGTTTGAAACCCTTGTGCAATTTGCCTTGGGATCTTCTATTCTTAGTACCCAGGAGTATACATTTCTGCTGTTGCATGTTGGAAAGGTGGCATTATACATTCTAGTTCTAGTCTAAGATTTATCGTAACAAAATTGTGTATAACCATTTATAATCCATTTTGTGACTTTCGATGTATATAATTTGTATACTATTACAAACCACATGAATATATTCCAACAATTTAATGATTTCATTTACACAGAAAATGGAAAAAGAACGAAAGAAGAATAAGAAAGGGCAAGACAACAAAGGCAAAGGAAAAGGCAAGAATGGTGTTGGCGAGTTTGATGACCTCATATCAGCCCTGCGAACAGGAGACGTCTTTGGAGAAGACATGGCAAAGATCAAACGCAATAAACGACGAAATGCAAAAGATTCAGCAGAAAACAGTAATAGTCGGGAACGGACGGGAAAGAAAAATGTATCGGCATACTAACAGGAAATGTCTTTCAAATTTCATCAAGTTTCTTGTTGTAATACTACTATGTATCTTAGTCATTCATATTTATGATTGGGTTTTAGGTTCAGAACATAAATTTCTTTCAGTTTATTGGTCAATAATTATTTATGCACATTGTAAACTATTATTAATACAGTAAGCCTATAGTAGCTAAGTTTGTGTACTTAATACAGTATCAGTCCATATTACATAAAATAGGTTATCAAATTATTTACTATTTATTATCTTAATAAAGATGGTTGTTTAACATGTGAAATGTGAAAATGTAGTCATCAGATTCCAAAGTCAATTAAAATAAATAATTTATTATTTATTTTGCTGACAATTAATAAAAGTGGAGCATATTTAGTATGTGGATGACATATTGCTACAGCATTTTCGTATCAAGTGTTAAATATTTTCTTTTTTATCAATATAACATTTGTATTATAGGATTATCCAACATAGTTGGCAAGCATGTGACCAATGCATGTACATACAGTTTGTTACATGTTCCCACGAGAGCTGGACAAGGCTAAAAGTTTTGAAAAAATCAAATGTTTTGTCAAAAATGATCTAGTTTGATATTTTCACTATATTACATGTTATTTTTTCATATACTATCTATCTACATCTGACAACTAAAAGCAAAGATACTAGATACACAAGATAGAGTTCTCCACAGAAAAAAACTGTTCCACCGAAATGCATGGTGGGAATACAAACAAGTACGGCTGGTTCTAAAAAACTTGTGCCACCGTTACATAACTGTGAATTTATAACCTCCTTTCGCGGATATAGAAATCGTTGCCATTATCCATAAGATACAAACAAGTAGGCATAAATAAATCAAAACAATAAAATGACAGACACAAAAGCGCAAAATCGTATGACCGGACTCTGATTAGAGAAAAAGTTTTCCTCCATTAGTGGAAAAAGAAGGGCGCCGTGTGCATCTGGATATACTTAGCAACAGAAGGGCGCTCTGTACGTCTGGACCAAGTATAGAAAACTTGCATTATAAAAAGGAAAGGGCGCCGCGTACGTGTGAACCAATTTCTGCCTCATTTTTGCTATGCGAGTGCTCTATCTCGTATTTCTGGTGTCTTTGCTAAAAGTTACAATTTTGTTGTTTTTATAACATGCAAATATATTGGTGGCTTCTGAATTTTTTCTCTTCGTCTGGGTTACAGGTTAACACATTGTATATATTGAGATTTAACAAACCCAGTTTTTCTTTCATTGTTGCCTGATCCATTGAAATATATCTGTAATTTCATTTCAGTTTCAAATAGTTTTCTAGGGGCTTAAAATTGTAAAATGTGCAATGTATTTTGAATGCTTTCTTGAATTGTCTGTGTTTAGTTTATAGAAGAAAGAAAAAAGGAAAGGCAAAGAAAAATAACTTGTCCATTTGCACATTGCCGATGTGTTTGTAGGCAGAACATATTGTAATGTTTTATTTTATAGTTTGTTACATGTGTGAAGTAATATCCATAATTAAATATATTTGGTTCATTGGGAAAAAGTGTAAATATGATTTTACTATCAATTACCATCATGAAAAAAAAAATAAACATGAAATTTGATACAAATAGTTTAAATATGAAATTTGATACAAATAGTATAAAGTATTATTTAATTCACTAGCATGACATTCACTGTATATCTACTTAAAACCTTGTAATGGTGTCTAAATTTGAAAGATTCATTTATAAATTCAAAATAATTTTTGTTCAGTTATTAGACATATATTGTAAAAATAGTATACCTAAACTTCAACATTTTTTACAGTACAATAATCTTAATTTCTTTTTAGAATAATTTGTTTCAACTTATAATAAGGCTAGGTTTTTTTTTATACATTGTATCATCAGAGAAGGTGGGGCTGGAAAATAAAAATTTTTTTTTTTTTTTTTTGAGCAAATGGTTTTGCCAAAAATATCCAGATGGAGGAGAAAATGTTGAAATTTTATTGGTGAATGTAAACAGTGCAGTAATGGGATAGTTAAATACTTTAAATTTATATAAACAGGAAGAAATACATATCTTATTTATAAAAATTTCAAGGCAGCGGCAAGCATAATTTGCACATTGCCGATGTGTTTTTTTTTTTTCCTGAAATTTCTATTTTTCCCATGGCGGCAGGTGTGCTAATGGGCCAAAAATAAAATTTTATTTTTATTCAAAATCATTATTGGCGGGCAGCGGGTTCACCATCAATGTATAAAAAAAAAGTCTTGCCTAACTAATGCATATGGACATTCATCACAATTTCAGCCACACTTTTATATATGGCTGATATCTTGTCAAAACAATGTTCAAATTTCTCCAAGTAGACTGAAATAGAACATTATGTGACCCTTTTGTTACCCAAATATTTTTGGCGTGTAAATATTAAGTGTTTATTAATACTGTATTTGTAAATATATTATACATTTATATGCAGTAACACAAGAACACATAGAAATGAATAATAATCAGATGATAAATTGTGTGGATCACTTGGGAGTATTGGATATAGTCAGAACTGTTATGCTGTGTTTTTTTTTCTGTCTAAATGTTGGTGATAATCTTTTGGTCTGGATCGAGTCAGTTGGTAAAAATTTACATGTCAATTACATGTTGTATTTAAGTATATGTATTCTGTGTTAAGGTAATACGCTCCTAATCACCTTATATACTTCACTTGTAAATTACTATGAATACTGAAACATTGTGAAAACCACTTTTATAGCAGTGTTTATAGTGGATATTATTTAAATATATCTCAATATTGAAATACTGTTTATAGTAGTATCAGTCACCCAGATCTTATTGGAAATTATGCTAATTTTTTCTGTTAGTGGCACCTTCATAATTAATAATTATTAATATTTATTTATTATTAATAATTTGTAATTATTTGGATTTGTATTTTTTAAAAACTGCCATGATGCATCACAGTGATAATTATTGACTTGTTTCAACAATCTTCCATCACCTTGAATGTCGTATTCAATGCTGTGTTTCTTTGATTCTATTAAAATACATCATTGGGTGAACCACTTGTATTTTATTGTCTGTTGTGTTGATATAATGCTTAATAGCTACTACGGAACTATCGTTGTTAGACCTATTTTCTACGGAAAAGTTGGCCCGATCATCCTAAAAAAGTTACCCATAAATCTTCATCTTGTCCAGTTGTTTGCAAATTTGAGCAACTTATATCTTGCACTCAAGGCAAATTATTGCCGGGGTGCATATGGAAATTTTTCATTTACTATGGAAATCTGAAGACATTTATGGAAATGTACAGTAATTGCAAACAGTATTTTATGATGCTGCAACATCCAGAATTCATCACAAATTTATATTTTTTGATAGCCTTTTCTCACTAGGTTCAGTCACAACATGAATCGGGCAACTTCTGAAAGGTTTTATTCTATCCTTTAAAGTGATGGGTTATGGAGTGCACACCAAAAAACGAGAGGGATAGGGGTGGTGGTTATGATAATTTGTTTCCAATCCCAGGGTCCTGCTTGAATTGAAGCCGCCACCCTCTAGTTTCCAAAATTAGCCTCGAAAAGTGGGGCTTATTTTCGAGATACAAGTAGTACAGTACATACACTGTACATGAATTTCAGAAAACAAAATAAACTAAATACAAGCTTGACGCAGGGTTCCCGGAACGCTGCCCTCAGCGGTGTGTGCGAAGCTGTAGTGGAACGTGAAATTTCAATATGGCTTCGTATATGGGGCTCCGTTTACGACATGTATAATTATGTTACAATTTAGCCATTCTGTAGACAATTTTTACTTTAAAGAAATTCTGTAACTTCAGAAGAAATTGTGCATACAGAATTTCTTTACAGTAAAAATTGTGTTTATTCTGTAACTACAAACTTAAATTCTGTCTACACAATTTCTTCAGGGAAAAAATTCTGTACACAATTTTTTCGGAGATAAAATTCTGTCCACAAAATTGTGTAATCATGCATGAACAACGATGGCCAATCAAATGTACGGAAAGTTTTAATGCAAATTAGAGGTGGAGCTATTTTTTTGTTTTTACAACATAAGAATGAGAATGTAGTTATAATGGCAGTGATGTTTATTTCATTAACATATCCATATTGCAGTAGATGTACAATTCAAATTCCAACAGAATCGATGTCTAGCTGGATTAACTCACAGTGGCAGATTGTGACCCAAATAGTTACTGGTCCAGGAACTAAATTGGGGGCTATGGGGAGTGCTTGTGTTTCGACTATTCAATATCATTTTTTAGAACTTACGATGCCCATTTATATGGATGCACTTGATAATTATCGATCCATCATCGATTAATACTTGAAAGTGGGCAAAATGAATAGGAAGAAAGAAGCATTGGGCTTGATCCAATGACCGAAGGAATAATGTGAAGCGATTACAGGCCTTGTTGGCATTGAGCGCTATGTAAGTCTAACATACCCCTGTATTATTATTTGTGACCAATTAAAAGATGGGCCAATCTGCCACTGTTTATAAGCCATGTTGCCAGACATTATTATACAATGAGGCAATGCAACCCATGACATGACATTTAAAAAAAAATATTGAAATAGATGGTTTCTCACATTTGCCTATATGAGGCAAACGGATCACCATTGCCAAATGGTTGGATGAATTTATTTAGTGTAAACACCAAGGATGATAACCCCCAAAAGTCTGAAGAATACTTATTTCCAGTGGGGTCCTTCTGGTGGTGATTGGGCATTACACTAGGTGACAATCCCGTACTCTCTTTCAAATAGTGTACTGCGATCTTTAAAGTGCACACAGGCCATAATGCACACTGGACCAACGGCTTAAATGTCTCATCCAAAAGATTGTGTGTTATTGTAACTTGCATTTCAGCCCTCCAGCTGACACAAGAGCAGCAGCGATGGGAATTGAACCAGGAACCTAGATATCTCCACAGTTCAGCGCACACACAGTGCCTACCACCAGTCCAGCTGACTGAGCTAAGCTGCTCTCTCTTTTTAAGAATGAAAACTACGGATTTTTTTATGTTTACAATTCACTATCATATCAATTATGAGACTTATAGTATGTCCACAAATTGAAAAATAAAGTTAGAAAAATTCATTTATTCATCAATTTATTAATCATAAATTCATATATTATCTAATATTTTAGTTTTGAGAAAAAGGCACTTCCATTATGCCAAATCAAATCAAACTATTAACCTCCTGTGGGAGAGCAGACATACAAATACAATTGCTATATAGATATTAAAGGTAATTCAATATAAACAAAAATTAATACATTTTTGTTAATACTAGAGAATATGTTTTTGCAAATCTTTGACAGTTCAGTTTTCTTTTTATCAATAATATAAAACCACTTTTTGTATATTAAAATATAATTCAATCTTAATCATGTAAAATGCAATTTCAATATAAAATCATCTTCTTGTGTAGATTATTTTGTGCGTATTTGTTAGCCCGAATGGTTTTAACCATTAAATATTAAAATATTCTTCAGACTCCAGGAACCATTACCGTCTAAAATAAGCTCACAATTATGAAACCGCCGCAAGGATTCCCGATGCCCAACGCTCACCGTGGTAATGTGATAGGCTTCACATTGTTTATATAGCTGAGCTTCAGTGGTGGTTGACAGAGCGCTGGTTGATTCATCTAAAACTAAAAACAAAATAAACAATGTATAAACATTGGAGGAACTTAAAGATATAACAAAATATATTAAAAGGAATAGTCTCATGTTCATTACTGTAAATAGGTGAATCTGCTGTTGGCCCATCGTACTAAGCCTCGGAATTGTGTGGATGGGTGGCCAGTTCCGTTCCACGATGTACTATGACTACTTAACAAAAATTAATTATTTGTACATTTCAATAAATTTAAATAAAAAGTAAAACAAGAAAAATGATCTTGACAGTTGGCAGATGTTTTAATGAGAAATTCAAAATATACTTTATTTTTTTCTTTTTACTTGTGGCAGTAAAACTGGTTGTAGCCTGTACAATGGGTTGTTTTTCGTAACGATCCCCTTAAACTACCACCAATAATCAACAGACATGGTTGCATCATTAAGCTCATAGCTCATTTAAAGGGATCGAATAAGTTGTTCAATTCAAATCAGAAATAGGGGTCCGAAGTCTCCCGAACTCACCTCAGCAAGCTAGAATCTCCCAAAAAATTGCGTCTTAATTAATCTGACTATTCTCTAGTGATAAGCATCGAAATGGTTTTAACGACTACAAAAACCATTGACATTAGATGTTATTGTTAATGAACCTGAGCATTAGACATACTACATTTTACTAGATTAGGTTTTAGATAATATTATACTTACAGACAAGTTTAGGCCTATGATAGAAAAGCCTTGCAAACGAGATTCTTTGCATTTCCCCTGGTGTAAGAACATCATACCAGTTCCAATCTACTTGCTCTTTCAAACCATTTACACGTGACAGCACTTGCTCAAGCCCCACCATCTTCGCCAAACCAATTAGATCTTCATTTTTCTTTTTCTTTTTGTCTGGATAAATGAGCTGTAAAAAAAAAAATTCTTAAAGAGAATTGACAAGATTTTATTTATAAAACAATAATAAATACTATAAATATTTGAAAAATGCCAACAACTTTCCAATTATTTAAAAAGTTTATTTCGGCTTCTGCCTTGTATAGTTTTTCATTTCTTGTCTCGATACTGGAGTGTTAATCGTAAAGTCATATATAATGTTTCTAAACTTTATCAAACAAAGAAGCAACACCACAAATTTCAAACTGATGGAAAGTTTATTTGCGGAAAACATTTTTGATGCCCGATCAGACAACATCCACATTGCTACAGTAATTTTAAGTGTAATTGCTTCCCAGCAAGGTGCTTGTAAGCAATTGTACAGGTGGATCATTTACATACCATTTGAATATTGAGGGTTGTTTTTTAACAGTAGACTTGTTTGTTCAAAGATTCCATTTGATATAGAGGGCTTCCTTAACTTTTAATTGATAACTTGTATTTGCATTATCAATAATTAAAAACATATTTTATTACAATTAATTTACAATTTAAGTTTTTATTAACATGTTTAAATATTTGAGAATTCTTATCTCTATTCAGCATACACAAGTTCTGTTTTACCAGATAAAGAGAGAGTTTAGCTCAGTTGGCTAATCTGGTGGTAGGCACTGTGTGTGCGCTGAACCGTGGAGATCCCCGGATCAATTCCCATTGTTGCTCTTGTGTTTCAGCTGGAGGACTGAAATAACGTTGCGGTAGTGCACAGTCTTTTGAATGAGACTTTTAAGCTGTTGGTCCCCTGTGCGCAATGGCTCATGTGCACGTTAAAGAACGCAGTACACTCTGCGGAAAAGAGTAGGGGATTGTCTCCCGGTGTCCTGCCCAATTCAGCAACAGACGGACCCCACTGGAAACAAGTCTGAGGACTTAGTGGGTTATCTTTGGTGTGAATCACACTGAAATACTCTTATCCTATCCTATCCAAAACAAGAAATAAATGTAGAACTATAATAGAGGAATAATTAAGAAAGTCAAGAACATTGGTTCCTACCTGCTCTTCTAGTGATCCATCAATCAGGTATGGTTTTTGAGGTAAAATAAAGAAATCTTTTTCATTTTTTTTATTAACGCAGCCGCCAACATATGGCCAAAGACCATATAGCATTCGCAGTAGCGATGTTTTTCCGCTTCCGGTTTTGCCAGTTATCAAAATATTTCTTCCATACTTTATAACCAGGGAAAAACCTGAAGAAACCATAAATACTATAGTTAGTACTCAATATTTACAAACAATTACATAGAGTTACAAGATACAAGATAAACAAGATATTTACTGGTCACCTAGCCTGGGTTCCAGGCCCTAATTTTAGGTTACTCACTTTTTATTGCACTTAGTGCGCATCATACCTAATTTAATTGGCGTCCCATACTCTATTTTTTTTTCACAATTTCATGTGAAAAGTGATGAAAGTCAAGTAACCCTTTTTGATGGCCTTTTTAAAAATTTTTATTTTTTTAAGGTAAACAATTTTCATGACTTTGAAATGATTTCCAATTTTGATTAGCATACCTTCAATTAAAACACCTTCTCTATTTGGTGGATATATTGCAACATTCTCTATCTGAAAAAATTCATTTTCATCCAAGTTTTCTTTATTGGATAATTTAGAAGTGTCTTCATCATCACTATATTCATTGATCAGCTTTTGATGTCTGAAACAGGATACATTATATTTTGAACTGGGCTTTGGTACCTGTGGGCTAACTGGACTTACATCGAGCAGAACCTCAATCAATTCACCAATACTGGGGGAAAAAAATAAAAATAGATTATATGATTCTTTAAAAAAAACCTGCTGCATTGCAGTTTAACTCAGTCAGCTAAACTGTGGTAGCCACTGTGTGTGCGCTGAACCGTGGAAATGTCTAGGTCTCCGGTTCAATTCCCATATTTGCTCTCCTTGTGTTTCAGCTGCAGGGCTGAAATGCAAGTTACTAGTGCACTGTCTTTTGGATGAGACGTTTAAGCCGTTGGTCCTGTGTGTATATGGCCCGTGTGCACGTTAAAGAATGCAGTACACTATTTGGAAAAGAGTATAGAGGATTGTCTCCCGATGTACTGCTCAATTACTACCAGAAGGACCCCACTGGAAGTAAGTCTTCTTCCGACTTTCATGGGTTATTGATGTGTACACCGAATAAATCCAATCCAATTTTAACAAATAATGTAAGAAAGATATTTACCGATGCGAGATGCCTGCAATGACAGAGACTTTATTTGACAAATCAATAAGCTGGGTGAATGAGTATATTAGATACATACATATGAAAGAATTCTGGAAAAAAAAACCATTAATACAATTTTAAAACAATAATCAAACAACAGGTCAATTAGAAACAGTATATTATAGGTCCGGCCAAGGGATGAAGCCCCACCCTTCACCCCGAAGGAGGGATATTTACCACTGGTGGTGCCAGAGATTCTTCCATGAGGGTCCAAGTTCCTTAATGGGGATCTCATTCTCATTCAAATCACTTGCGAATATTGGGGGTGTACTGAGTATTCACAGCACAGCTGTTAACTGTTATCAGGCCCATAGCCAGCATCCACAGAAGGTTGGGTTACATATTAAAATGATTGTAATATAAAGCAGTAACACTTACAGCACTGACAAGACTACTGATGTCCTGTGGAGTCATACCACTATAGTCACCACTGAACACTGGTATGGCAATGATGATGTAGCTAACTATTCTACCAATATAATCACACACATTGACTGAAACTATATTAAAAAAACAAAAGCATCGAACATATTTTATTAAAAAATGTGAAACTGTAAAAGCCATACTGTACCAAATTCAAATGAAAATCTATAAATTAAACACTGCAAGAACGCAAAAAATTTAAATCTATCACCTGATAACATATACTGTACAGTATATAACTTTATTTCGCAAATTCAATGCATGTACACAAAACAATAAATTACAATATTCAATACCAATTTTTCGAAGGGGGTTTCCTTCAAAACAAAACACTTTAGAAATATGTAACAATCTTGTGCTTAAATGTACAAAGGAATTTTACCGTGCAACCAAAATTCTCGATTTACATAGTGCCGTAGTGTGTCCAACAAGCTGGCAAACTTTCGATCGGTACTGTTCAACTCAACATCAGCAGCCTGGTAAAATGCTATTGACTCTGAATGTGATCTTATTTGCATATGCTTGTATCTGTTGAATAAAATGTTATACTATAATGCTCAATTCTGATAACAATGTACTATTAAGTCTAACAAACTAAAAAGACTAATTACAGTGAAACCTATCACACATACACAAGCACTCATAAACCCAAAATACGTACAAAACAATTTCAGACTGGGTTAATGTCACAAAAACAGAAGCAGTCGTCCATGTCTGTCCTTGAGCAAAACAAAGTGATGTGATTTTTCATCAATAAGCATGCAGACGAAGGGAAGATTTAAATTGCCATATAATAATAATATGCAGTATTTGAATTTTCTTGTTCACATGCAACAGACTCACCCACACAAATTCATTACATACATTCAGTTCTATCCAGATTTTCTTCTACTAAAAACATGCTGCATTTTTGGCCATCAACAGAACTGGTCCATGGCACCCGGCTTTTGAAAAAAAACCCGGGTTATAAATCCTGCTGGTTTGTTGAATAGCCATGGGTTCTTAAATTATTTATTGCCAGTGAAGCCCATGGGATGAAGTGAGTGATTGTAATGGACTCTTGTTAACTCCCAATGGACATTCTTAAAACCAATTAAAGTTAAGTTTATGGAGCTGCTAACAGCTCCCTCTGGACCATTTGACAGCTCACTCTCAACAATCAGACAGCTCACTATGGACCATTTCTGCTAACAGGGACTTTTGCCTCATGATACCATATATAATCATGATGAACCCATGTAATATCATCATGACCACATTTAAGCAGGTCACATTTTTTTTGTCAAACAAAATTTATAGTGTCACCATGGAGACAGGGCATTACAATGGTCCCTATGTTAGTTAGAATAGCAACAGATTTTACCTGAATTCTCCCTCTTTTCGATCTAGCTTCACTTTAAAGTTCACCACAGGGGACATTATGAACTTGTTAATGATGTTTGAAAGCACAAAGAACCCATATATACACAAAGGTCCGACATAACCAGTCCTGTAGTTGAAATAGTAAATTACATTCAATTGCACCTCAACACTGACTATATATAAACTGGTTTTTCATATTTTCACAGCTTACTATAATATATATGTTCTAAGTTTACTCAATGTCATTTACTGCAGTATCAACAAAATAAGAAATGATTAAAAAAAAGAAATGCTTCAAACGAAAATAATCATTAATCAACTTTGTCTTTTCAAAAAAGTGGAGATGCTTATTGCAGTACATAAAAATTATCGGCAAATAACTCAATGAAACAATTACACTGAAAAAATCTCCTGTGAGGAACCAATATTCTCTTGTAGTCTCTCCCTTTTATCACACAAATTCAGAATGTTACATGTTTTTGACTATTGTGATAATTAATATAGTCTCCCTTTAGTATCACCAAGGAGGTATTAATCCCTCCTTGTCACAATGTGTAGAAAATTACAATATAGAAAGCTCCTTTGACCAGATCTTCCTGAAGTGAATTCTTCAAACATTTGATTCCTGTAACTATGATGGCATGCAAACATACAAAGAGAAAGAGTTCAAAGCAAATTTACATATTAACTCCTTTTCACACAAAATTTAGAATTTTAGTTGGCAAAATGTTGAAAGGAAATTCAGATGTTAAAATTGGAAGGAAAGAGTAAAATAGAAGGGTTTATGAGTTGGCTTTATTATGTTGGGTTTAGTGTTCAGTTAGTAAGGATGGATGAGCCAGGATATTGAAAACAAGGTTGTCATAGAAAGGCAGTAACACCAATTTATCCAATTTATAACAATGGTACTTGGACACTTGGATGGCTTCATTACACCAAAACAGAGGATGATTTATTTATTTATTACATTTCAGGATAAAGAAAAATACAACAAAAAGCCCATCTAACAATAACCAAAAGTGTTGAACACTATCGAGGTTTCTCCAAAGCAGAAGAGGACATGATGAAAGTAGTGGCACCAGCGGGGGAGCAGGATCGGCATTTGCCGACCCGTCGGACAGGCCTGGACCCCCCTCGTCCGAAGAACGACTAGGTCGTCAAACCACGTTGGACCCTCTGTCGGAAAATTTGTGGCGCCACCGCTGCATGATGATGATGACATGTTTGAATTAACACAGATGAGAAAAGTTAAATCCACTTACACTTTAGCTACCTTTACAGTGTAATAGGTGATAGTGATTGGTGATATGATTAATAGTGCCACCATTGAGCTGAACTTTGTGCATAAGTTTTTCACATCATCAGCGATCCGTTGATCCCTTAATAAAAAAATAAATTAATAGGAATAAATGTTGATATAATTGATAATTTTAATATAGGCTTGCTAGGAGTCCGAGGCCACTTATAAATGGCAGAGGCCTAGATAAAATCACATGATTTACCCAGTCCACATGAACCCAAAAAGCAATTAGTTCTGGGTTCACTATTGTGTCACAGATTGACTGGACTATAAAGAGGCTTCATAGAGCACTTTTAGTTTCCATTCTGTAATTGGTATGTGTACTTGCTCTTAGAGGTTTATTATATAGGGGGAATAAAAGTAAGTTATCTTTGGCTTCATTCATAATCACAAACTTACGGATTATCTATTTTACCAACTTGTAAAACATTAAGTTGATAATAACAAACATCCTTTAGATAGAGATGGTGAAGGTAAGTTGTTAGTTGATCTCTCCAATGCACAGATAGCAATGAACTGATATACTCTTTGCAACTTTTAGCCTGAAAAAAAACCAAAAAAACTAATTAACTCATCGTTATGGAGTGTGCCCACTATGTACGAGTTTACAGTGACTTACAGGAAGTGCGCCAACTTCAATGGTTTGATGATAAAGAAAAATAATATAATCTACCGCCCTCTACGAAAGTAGTGTATCTTGTGGAAAAACGTAACATCGGTAATCCAATGGCAGTAGGCGCCCTCAACTGGCTTCGTGTTTTGTTTACGCTTGCTCTCATGTTTCTATCTATACTCTTTACTTAAACATAGTGCACAACACAATGGTTCATGTAACACTGAAATCTTAAAACTGTAAAATGCTATGAGAATAAGCCTATATTTGAGGATTTTAAACATATTTTTTTATAATACTATGTTTTATATAATGTATTTTTTATTGCAAATATTTCACCCATGATCTTGACAATGAAAATCACTATTATTATACACTGTATCATCAATTTATGTAACATTAATCCCATACATAGATTTCAGGCATCTGATTGGTTAAAAAGTGGGTAATAACTTCAACCATATATAGGTTGAATTCTCATA
Organism: Anneissia japonica; assembly: GCF_011630105.1. Lineage (NCBI taxonomy): Eukaryota > Metazoa > Echinodermata > Crinoidea > Comatulida > Comatulidae > Anneissia > Anneissia japonica. Next base: position 99,606 of record NW_022756030.1, read on the forward strand.
AATTTGCAGGGAAAAAATACTGTCACGTTAAATTAAATTCAACTAGCATAGTAACACATACTTACTAATGCAACACAGGAAATAAGTAGCAATGCTTTCCAGGTCTCTTGCATGAATCCATGGAAATCTTGGTATCCCAACACATAATAGAATTTACTTGGAATCAGGCCAACAAAATAGATTAAGAATTGTTCTGAAATGGTTATAATGTATTTAAATTATTAAAAAACAATAATCATGTTTGTGGACTGGCGCACAGGTAAATACATGCTCAATGCAATGCAACGATATAACATGACATAGAGAAGCGACAAAACACTGGATACAAGAAATAGCAAAATGGTGGATGCAACATAATTACATATTTTTCTGTGAAAACTTACTTAAGATGTAATTTTTAAATATTTATACATTATGGCAGTGATTTCTAAAAATAATGTCTCAATAAAAATTGTATATTTCTATGCCATCAGCCTCATCAAGCTGATCAATTATAGATCTAAATTCGTTCAAGTTGATAAAGAATTTTTTTCAATCTTCTAGGCAAAATCTTCTATACCTACCTTAATTTCATCAGAACGGCAAAGCTTATACTGTAATTAGTTTTTTATTCTAAAGAACTTATTGCATCACACTCTCAGCTGCTTTCTGCATAGTTGGTTTTTAGTATGAACTGAGCCTGTGAGCCAATAGAGGTATGGGTGCATACCCTATAAAATGGTTAAATTTGCTATTCTTAAATCCATGGTGGTACAGTATTAGAGTACCAAATTTAACACTGTTTTGAAAGCATTGCTGCCGAATGGGTAATTTGTATTGTCTGACAATCTAAAATCTCTGAATGATTAAAGTTAAAATAAATTTGCATACAGATAACTGGTATGGAAGAAACTTGTATATTTAAATTGTTAATTTGTTAAACTTACAGGCAGCATAGGAAAATTAAAAGAAACTACAAGCATGCAGGTATAAAAAGAACATACATTTTTTATGACGCTAACAATTATGCAATCTTAATTTTAGGCTAACAGATGGTGCTTTTTCCACTAGCATACCTTCAACTGCCACTGCACTACACCAGATATCAACTTACCACCAACAGCACTGATTATTAACAGTAAAAACAATGCTGATACTATTGAGATCACAGACGGAAAAAGAATCCTCAGTATAGTACAAAACCTTCTCCAACTTAACAGGTCAAATGTATACCTAAAATAAAATGAACAAAACATTAAACAAATTTCATTCCTTGCACATATTAGAAAACTTTAAATCAAAGAAGTGTCCTGGCATGGTTTTTTAGGAAAAAGTATTAGGTATAGTAGTATTGGTCTAGAGTAATAAAGTGCACTACCACCAGGCAGCCTACTTTGGCTTCCACCCATCAATTTTATCATCATTTTAAACCAAGAGAGTAGACTAGAAAGATGGTAACTACTTTACTTACTTCTGTTGAGTCTTGTCTGTGAATCTGATTTCAACCATTGCTAATTGCAACCAGAGGCCTAGCCAGCTACAATGAATCTATAAAAAAAATTGCATCAAGTGCAATTCATGGACCACTTACGGTAAGTAGGTGAGGTCGAACATCTTATCCAATGGGTTAGGGTTAGCTGAACACATAAATGGTAAGAATCAGGTCACACTAATCACAAAACAACCACCATCATATTATTACGATAACTGGTATTATTATTATTCAATCAAATCAACAAGGATTTGTACAGTACCAATATCCACTGCTGAATGTTCATTGGTGGTCTGACAATGGTATTATACCATTCTAACTGCAGTACATATTATTGGAAGATTATGAAACTTAAAAAATTAAACAATTAAACAAAAACAAACAATTTACATGAGTGAAGAAGATTTTAACTTTTACAGAAGACAACGATTTGATCTCAAGAGTTGGAATTGGTGGATCCAGGAAGTCAATATAGAGGGACCCCAGAGAATTGAATTTACTTTTTAAAATTAGAAATGTTGCAATAAAGACATAAAATAATACAATTGAGAATGTAGTTAGAATTTTCATTTAATGTTATTTATTTGTCTCAAAAACATTAAAATTTATAAGAACAGAAACAGGAAAGAACAAGCACAAAAGAACGAGACAGGAACACTCCAAAAGTGAACTAAATCACTGTCCATTGGGGGCACTTTGACAAAAAAAATGCTTACAATACAAAAATTTGCTTATAGATAAAACATTTAAATTTAAAATAATAAAAAAAAAAAATCAAATACTTTTCTCTTTTAAAAAATCTTACATTTCATTAACATATCCACATTCCCTAAGGGAAAAAGGCCCTGGAAGCTTCGTCATTCTTGTTTTTTTATATATGTATTTAATTTATTTTAAGGATAACATTTACAATTTACTTTTATTTCCACACCACCACTCTTTCAGATTGTTCATCATAAGAAGTGTTTTATTTTTGTAATCTTGATTGAAAAGCCCACATATATATTTTGTGCAGAATTACATTCATAAAAATAATGATTTATCTTATTTATTATATACTGATTAGCTCATTATTATATGCTTTTGAATGAGATAATTCGACAGGCATGCGTAATTATTGTTGTTCTTCCCACTGGCTTTTAAAAGTAAGGTTTTGACTATAGAACAGTAAATAGTGGGGAGCAATAGGATATATGATCCACTTTGAAATGTGGATGGAGGGGGAAGGCGATTTCTCCCCTGTCCCTCACTGAACAATGCCTATTGGCGCATCTGTTTGGGACCAATTTAAAGATAGGCCAATCCGCAACTGTTTAGATGCCACGACGCCAGGCATCATTACACAATCTCCTGAGAAAAAAATAATATGTATGGGGCAATGCAACCCATGACATTTAAAAATAGACTCCCAGCAGAACCATGTGTCTATGGCTTGACAGTTTTTTTTGCTATTTTTAATTCAAAAAATGTCCAAACTTTCTGTGTGTGGCAATTCATTCGAATACCTGTACAAGAAACAGATTGTAGTTCTTTCTAGGACATGTCTTATCTAGGCATGGTGTCATATTTCATAGGTTCAGTTTTGGAAGACTTCATTTCTACATATAGCATATGACACATCCCATGATTCCTACAACTGGATAGTACTCTTAAAACTCACAAGTGAGATGATAGCTAAGTGTCTACACCCCTCCTGGGGTGGGCACTAAAATATTGAAATACATTATGATTAAATATTACAGTATATCATAATACAGTACATCATTTATACAAATTTACAATTACATAAAATCACCATTACAGGCACCTAGCACTATTTGGCATGGATATTGCTCATCAATATTTCTCACATTTGCCTATATCAGGCTAACCCTACCACCAGTAGCAGCGCTCTCCCAAAAAAGAGGAGAAAAAAAATTATATGTATTTTAGTAGACTTTCTATCTATAAAATTGATTAAATAAGCCTCTGAAACCCCTAAATTGTCAGTCGGTTTATCCAGGTAAGTATTCACGAAATAGACTGTCATATTTTTTGGGTGCCCACCCACCGTGACCATGTTCGAAACATTTTAATCGACGACGACCAAGCCCACTTTGCTCTCCTCGGGGACCTTTGTCCCTCCCCCTCCGAAAAAATTGTACCTTGCCCCTCACTTTCCCACATAATTCAGATGGTGGCAGCACCACTGAACCCTACTGACCATCATAGCCAAATGGTTTTCTTTTTAGGAATGAAAACTAACAATTTTTAATAATTGCAATTCAGCATCATGATATCAATCATGAGAGCTTTCATATGTATACAATTAAATAATAAAATTTGATATACTTTAGACAAATAAAATTTAGAAAAATATCAATTCATATATTATCATCTAATATTTTAATTTTGAGAAAAGGCACTTTCATTATGCCTAATAATAAATTAAAGGCGTCTGCTATAAAACAACATAACAAATGACAACAGCACTGAATAACTAACTTGTATATAAGTATAAGTTATTGGCTCTAGCTTTCATCCACACAGTGGAATTTATCAAGAAATTTCACTAATTTTAGCTGTGAAATCAATCAACGAAAATAAATAAACAAATTAACGTTTCTTGAATCACTATAATTTTAAAGCACAGTATATAATACTTTTTTTAAATACTGATTTTTTTATTGGTGGATTTTCTTGTATTCTGTGACAGTTCTGTTTTTCTTTATCAATGATATGAAACTACTGTGTGTATATTAAAATATAATTCAATATAAATGATGTACAATACAATTTTTCAAAACAAAATCATATCTTGTTGTGTAGATTATTTTGTGCGTATTTGTTAGCCTGAATGGTTAATATTTTTCAGACTCCAGGAACCATCACCATTTAAAATAAGCTCACAATTATGAAACTGCCGTAGAGATTCACGATGCCCAATGCTCACCATGGTAATGTGATAGGCTTCACATTGCTTATATAGCTGAGCTTCAGTGGTGGTTGACAGAGCGCTGGTTGATTCATCCAAAACTGAAAACAAGAAAAATAATGTATGAACATTGAAGGAATATAAAGATATACTAAAATGTATTACAAGTAAGTAGTGACATCATCACTTTCATTTGCACTGAATTTTCTTATCCCCGACTGATCACTATATTGATACAGTGCCTCCAATCTCGTGTGCAAAAAACTCAAAGCTGGGGTGATTTTACTACACTACATCGCGATGAATATTTCTTTGCTAGGCCCAGCTATGAAGGCACACAGCGAACCTAACAAACCTCACTCTAGGCGCTAGTTAGCACGAATAAAGCGTAGAACGTCCTAGGAAATAGCAGCCTAAGGAGCCATTACTTTCTTCAAAGATTAATTGCTTATTAAAAAGTAGTCCACTCTTATTTACTGTACGTGGGGAATGAGAATGATGTTAGCCCAACGTACTAAGCCTCTGCATTGTGTGGTAGGGTGGCCAGTTCCTTTCCATGATATACTACTGCTACTCAAAAATAAATCCATTAAATATCTGTACATTTCTATAAATTTAAATAGCATTCAAATAAAAAATAAAACAAGAAAAATGTTTTTGTTAAGTAACAGATGTTTTACCAAGTATTATTTTTACAGTTTTTGCATAATCATACCCTTATTTAGACAAGCACTTGGAAATTTGTACAAGAAACCATAAAATCATTTCTTGTACAACCTAAAGATAACAACACCACAACACATTTGAGGAGCCATGTACAAAATCAGGTTCCCAGATTGTTCTGTAACTTATGTGGAATTCAGTTAGATATATCTATTGATATTTTGCAGAAATATTCTTCAATATATCTTCTTTTATAAAATGCAAAACCTTGTAAATGTTCAAAATTCTGATTTTCATATGTTTTGAGTGTTTTTTTCTAAATTAGAAATTGTGACAAACTGAGGGTTTTTTGCCAGAGCCGGTCACATATTATACTTACAGACAAGTTTAGGCCTATGATAGAAAAGCCTTGCAAACGAGATTCTTTGCATTTCCCCAGGTGTAAGAACATCATACCAGTTCCAATCTACTGGCTCTTTTAAACCATTTACACGAGACAGCACTTTCTCAAGCCCCACCATCTTCGCCAAACCAATTAGATCTTCATTTTTCTTCTTCTTTGTGTCTGGATAAATGAGCTGTAAAAAAAAATGTTATAAACTTTGGAAAGATGCCAAAAACTTTAAAAATTGTTTTCAAAGTTTATATCGGCTTCTGCCTTGACAAACTTTTTGTATAGTTTTTCCAACTTCCTGATTTCTTGTCTTGATACCGGAGTGTTAATCATAAAATCATTTATGATGTTTCCAAACTTTCTCAAATAAAGAAGCAACAACACAAATTTTAAACTGATCATTTACAAACCACTTGAATATTGAGTGTTGTTTTGTAACAGTAGACTTGTATGTTCAAAGAAGGACAATCCTATTTGATACAGAGGGCTTCCTTAACTTTTAATTGATAACTTGTATCTACATTATCAACAATCCTAAAACATATTTTGTTACAATGTGCTTTAAAATATTTATTATTCAGCATGCATACGTTGTGTTTTGCCAGATATCAAAACAACAAATAAATGTAGGGAATTATTATAGGGGAATAATTAGGAAATTCAAGAACTTTAATTCTTACCTGCTCTTCTAGTGTTCCATCAATCAGGTATGGTTTTTGAGGTAAAATAAAGAAATCTTTTACATCATGTACGTTTGTCTTATTAACGCAGCCGCCAACATATGGCCAAAGACCATACAGCATTCGCAGTAGCGATGTTTTTCCACTTCCGGTTTTGCCAGTTATCAAAATATTTCTTCCATACTTTATAACCAGGGAAAGATCTGAAGAAACCATACATAAGACTTGCTATATTCAGTACTCAATATTTACAATTACATAGAGAACAACATGCATAAATTTCATAATTGACCCTCATCCTACAGACACTGAACTATGCTCTCATCAAAAGCACTGACAGTGACATATCAAGGGGAGGGCACAGGGCACATGCCTATCCCCGTATAAGCCCCCTACCCATTGAAAATGTTTAAAGAAAAAAATCATGCTCATGTAGACAAAAATCACCTCATTTTGTGAGCTATCTCCCCTTCAATCATTGAGACCCCTACTTCACCAAGGAAAACAATTTTCATGACTTTGTAATGATTTCATGACAATAAAATTCATTCTGATTCTGATTAGCATACCTTGAATTAAAACACCTTCTTTATTTGGCGGATATATTGCAACATTCTTTATCTGAAAAAATTCATTCTCATTCATGCTTTCTTTATTGGATAGTTCAGAAGTGTCTTCATCATCGCTATATTCATTGATCAGCTTTTGATGTCTGAAACAGGATACATTATATTTTGAACTAGGCTTTGGTACTTGTGGGCTGACTGGACTTACATCGAGCAGAACCTCAATCAATTCTCCAATACTAGGGAAACAAATTTAAATAAATTACATGATGTTTTTTTCATTCTTAAAAAAAAACCATATTAATTAATTTATATAGTGCCTTTCTTTGCAAATAGGAAATACTTTTATCCCAGGTCATTATGGTCCACAAGCTGAAGGTGCTGCTGTAATCGGGTCAACAATCGTTGAATAACAACAGTTATTGACGCTAATTATGACTGGTGTATTTAGCGTGTCAGCAGGCAAATCCATCAAGTACCTATTTATATTTCTGGGTGGAGAGAAGGTTTGTAGATAAGGCAAGACTCTTTTTATTTCTTGTTTTGCATACTTATTTTTTTAAATATCATCGGAGGAGGGCTAAATTAAATTAAAATTTTGTTTTCTTATTTAGCAAATAGTTTTGCCAAAACATTAAGATAAAGGAGAAAATAAAAATAAAATTTTATTGGTGTAAAATAAGATGGTTAAATGCCTCAAATGTATGAAGTTATTATATACTGTAGTTTATAGACTACTTAACTATGGAGAATGTTGCCGAAATAAAAGATGAAATGAATGAAATGAAATAACAAATAATGTAATTGTAAGAAAAATATTTACCGATGTGAGAGGCCCGCAATTTCAGAAACTTTATTAGACAAATCTATAAGCTGCGTGAATGAGTATATTAGATACATACATATGAAAGAATTCTGAAAAAGAAAATTCAATAATACAATTTTAAAACCATTATCAAACAACAAGGATGATATTTTTTCCAAACTGATATGTTATTGCACTGAGTACCTACTCATAAGTCCTCTTGTGGTTGTGTATTCAATGCACCTTTGTGCTAGCTAAGCCCCGCCCCTTGGATATTGTTGCTAAGCTACCACAAAGCGACAATGAAAAAACATACGCAAACTCATATTTTTGGGAAAACATGTGTATTTGTTGGACACACGCATATTCCTGGCCCATTGGTCAGTTGGTAAGTTTGATCGACACTCCGGACAGGTTTATTCTCACCAAAGAGTATAAAACTGCAAGAGGTCCGACTGCCCTTATTTTGTATACAGGCAATGGAACGTTAAAAAGTACTCCCACGAAGGGGCGTGTCCTTCATAAGAATGTAAAAGGCATTCGTATCTAACGCGTGCCGCGTTTCGAATTCCAGCAAAGACGCGCACCACGCATTCGATATGAACGCACTTTACGTTCTTTTAAAGGCCACGCCCCTTTTGGGTAGTACTTTTTGAGATAGGATTGTGTTATATATTAAAAAGGTTGGGTTACATATTAAAATGATTGTAATGTAAAGCAATAGCACTTACAGCACTGACAAGACTACTGATGTCCTGTGGAGTCATACCACTATAGTCACCACTGAACACCGGTATGGCAATGATGATGTAGCTAACTATACTACCAATATAATCACACACATTGACTGAAACTATAAGAAGAAAAGACTTATTAGTAACATTGTCAATAACCTAAAACTGTAAAAAGCCAAAAATAGGCTACAAATTGTATCAAACTCTAAAGATCTCCCATAAATTACACACTGCAGCCATGATATGTCCACAAAAAAAGGCCAACTATCTTCTGACCACAACCATGGGAGAAATATTTTCATAATATTGAAATGACTTACAATGCAGTAGTTTTCAAAAAGCATTTCCTTCAAAACAACATAGATTTATGTACACTTAGATTTAGAACACACTTTAGAATTATGTAACAATTTTATGCTTAAATGTACAAAGGAATTTTACCATGCAACCAAAATTCTCGATTTACATAGTGCCGTAGTGTGTCCAATAAGCTGGCTAACTTTTGATCGGTACTGTTCAACTCAACATCAGCAGCCTGGTAAAATGCTATTGACTCTGAATGTGATCTTATTTGCATATGCTTGTACCTGTTGAATAAATTTTTATACTATAATGTTTAAATTCTGATATTATTATTATTATTATTATTATTATTATTATTATTATTATTATTATTATTATTATTATTGTACCATGAAGTCTAACAAACTAAAAGATGAGTTACAAAGAAACATTTCACACAGATACTCATAATAACCTAAAAATATGCAACACAAATCCAGACTGGGTTCATGTCACAAAAACACAGGCACTTACAAGCAGTCATCTATTTCTATCAGTGAGCACAAAAAAGTGATGTGATTTTGAGAATGCAGATGAAGAGAATTTTTAAATTTTCACATAATAGTAAAGCGCAGTTTTTGAGTTGTTTGCACTAAGTATGACACACACACCCACACAGATGCATTTCATAAATCACAGTTGGTTAAGGCGGGGCCCGATGTAATTTCTTGCGGCCCACATCAACCCAATGGTGTGAGACCCGCCTACAATCTTTGGCTACAAAACCCCTTTTTTTACAGCCGGAAGCTGACTATCTGTATAAATTAATATTGAAATTAAAAATGAGCATAAAGTGGTAGATTGTATAAAAGCAATATCAAACAGACATTTGTAAAAAAAAAGTGGAATTAACTCTCAATATATAACAGTTCATTCCATTTGTCACAGAATTTTGACTCGCATAGCACATTTTAGCCTATTACAAAACAGCAGGTTGCTACTGGCAAGCAAGAATAGCAGTGCATGAAGGTCAAAGTTTGGGGCGGCCCTCAGTGCTAAATCAAAATTCCTTTTGGCCCTCCGGCCCATTTTTATGCCCACCACTGACATACATCAAGTTCTTGACAATGACCATATATAGTCATGATGAATCCATATATGGTAATGATGTGATATTTTCATGACCATATTTAGGCAATCTAGATAGGGCTTTAATGTTGCCTATGATGGTTAGAATGGGAACCAAATTTACCTGAATTCTCCCTCTTTTCGGTCTTGCTTCACTTTCAAGTTAACTACTGGAGACATTATGAACTTGTTAATGATGTTTGTAAGAAAGAAGAACCCATATATACACAATGGTCCAACATAACCAGTCCTATAGTTAAAAAATTAATTGAAATAGTAAATTATATTTATTGCATTTGAACACTTGATCGGATTTAGTACACATACAAATTGAGCGAATACCTCACTAAAATGAGGAGCCAAAATTCTCTAGTAATCTCTCACTTAACAAATTCTGAATGTTGCATATTTTTAATAATGTGTTAATAGTATTCCTTTAGTCAGCTACCCATGGGTACAACAATATATACAAAATTACAATACAATATACAACAGAATTTAACCAGATCTTCAGGTATATGAGTTGGCTATATTATGATAGGTTTAGTGATCAGTTAGTAAGGATGAGCCAGGATTCTGAAAACAAGGTGGACATAAAAAGGCAGTAGCACCGTTAAAAAGAATCTAATTTATAACAATTGACAATTTCGACATTAGGAGGTCTTCGTAAAGCCGGTTTTCCACTAGGCGAATATATTCGCGCGAATCGTGGGCGTCAGATTTGGTTCCTGAGCTCTGATTGGTTGCGCACATTTTTCGCTTTGCAAAAAGTAGAAACAGTTCGAACTATCAATTTCGCTGGAGTGAAAACTCCAATAGAAATGTGAATGCCCGTGTGCATGAACCGACACTTTCGATTCGCGCGAATAAATTTGCCTAGTGGAAGACCGGATTTAAAGCCAAACAGAGGATGATGACATTAAAGTTAATTAAATTCACTTACACTTGAGCTACCTTTACAGTGTAATAGATGATAGTGATCGGTGATATGACTAAAAGTGCCACCATAGAGCTGAACTTTGTACATAACTGATTCACGTCATCAGCAATCCGTTGATCCCTTAATAAAAAAACATAAATAATAGTAATAAATTTTGATGTAATTCATAGTTTAAAGACTTATTAAGATATTTAGGTGTAGGCTTACTAGGAGCCTGAGGCCACCTATAAATGGCTGAGGCCTAGATACAATCACATGATTCCACACACCTACATGAACCAAAAAAGTACATAGATGGCGCAAGAGGGCGAGGGTTTGTAATCTCAGATTATCTTGTTCCATTCTGTAATTGGCATGTATACTTGCTGGGGGTTAAAGGTGAAGAAATAAATTACTTTAGGCTACATTCACAATCGCAAACTTACGGATTATCTATCTTTCCAACTTGTAAAACATTAAGTTGATAATAACAAACATCCTTTAAATAGAGATGGTGAAGGTAAGTTGTTAGTTGGTCTCTCCAATGTACACATAACAATGAACTGATATACTGTCTGCAACTTTTAGCCTGAAAAAAAAAAACCAATACAACGAAATACCATGAAACACCTTTTTATGGATGCAATACAACAATGGTTCATGCAACACCACAAACTTACTGTATGTAAATACTTAAAAGAATAAGCCAATGTATATTCATAATACTATATTTTATATAATTATTTTTTTCATGTCAAATATTTCACTTATAATCTTGTTGACAATCAAAATATTACAGTTCTCCCTACAATTCGAGACCAACATTGGGACCTGAAAATATGGGTGGTCTTGGGGTTCAGTGTTCAATTTAAAGGGTTAGTTTTGTTTTAAATATTGAAGATTGTTATTTCGTTCGTTTAAAAAGTGAACTTGAATTAGAGGGGTATTGGAATTAAAGGGGTCTCAAATTGGAGGGTGACCTTAGTATAAATTAATGTAATTTTATTAATATTACATTAATTTATAATAAATTATTATACACAAGTTGTAAATTTGAGCAATCCTACTTGAATTAGAGGGGTATTGGAATTAAAGGGGTCTCAAATTGGAGGGTGACCTTAGTATAAATTAATGTAATTTTATTAATATTACATCAATTTATAATAAATTATTATACACAAGTTGTAAATTTGAGCAATCCTACTTTCTTTAATGATTTTAAAGTTAATTTTTCATTTGTTTGGCACATGATTTGCAGGTTAAAAAAGGTTGAATTGATTGGATTAAATTGCTTCTAATTATATGGAATTAGTACTTTTGTTTAATACAGTTGCTATCATTTACAGTCTGGCCCACTCCTTTGGCTATTGGTTTAAGTACTATGTTACTAAGGGTAGCAGTTATGGTGTGTGGGGCCACACAGCCCTGAAGTTTTTCACCCAGTGTAAAGCTATTTTCATGGCCCTCCATCTTTATTAACCCCCTTGCCCACCGATAAATCTATTCTTACTATTTAGAGTGTACCAATGTTATCACCCACCCTTAAAATGTTTACTACCCACCCTAAGTTTCCTACTGCTACAACCCTGGTTACTTCAAATGCAATCACATTTATGTTTATGCATAGGCAGAGTATAGTATTAGGTTAAGAATAATCTTTATACGAAAAGCACATACTTACTAATGCAATACAAGAAATAAGTAGCAATGCTTTCCAGGTCTCTTGCATGAATCCATGGAAATCCTGGTATCCCAAAACATAATAGAATTTACTTGGAATCAAGCCAACAAAGTAGATTAAGAATTGTTCTGAAATGGTTATAAGGTAAATATATTTAATATACATTTTTTAATACATATTTTATATACAATAAATATACCTTTTCTCCATTTTATTTAGCATTTCTTAGGCAAAATTGCTTTGGTATGCTAGGATAAGTCAACTAATCTACTACTGAGCCTATTGCATCGTACTCTCAACTGCTTAGAAGATGATCAAATGACAAGAATCTATTTAGGTGTGTTATAACAATGAACTGATATACTGTCTGCAACTTTTAGCCTGAAAAAAAACAATACAAGAATCTATTTAGGTGTGTTATAAAACAACTACAGTATAAATGTTTCATATTTATGCAATGGAAAGAATAATATTTTCATTCATTGAAAGATTGACTGTTCCATAAAACTCATGAAAATATTCTTCCCTTTGCACTCATAAACATTCATTATTTTTATACTATTAGCCTAATTGGGCCTCCACTGCTGAACGGGTAATTTGTATTGCCCCAACACTCTAAAATCTCAATTATTATCAGTTAACATAACTTTGCATACAGATGACCGACACCAAAGAAGCTATACTTGAATTGTAATTTGTTAAACTTACAGGCAGCAGAGGAAATCTTTTGAAAAGAAACTACATACAACCATGAAGGTATAAGAACATTCATTTGGTATTTTGACCTTATAGAAGAATGCAGTCTTTGATTGTAGGCTAATAAATGGAGCTTTTCCACTAGCAGCACCTAGCATTATACCCTACATTTTACAACACACTAACACTATTGCACTAACTACTCCACACATCAACTTACCACCAACAGCACTGATTATTAACAGTAAAAACAATGCTGATACTATTGATATCACAGACGGAAAAAGAATCCTGAGTATAGTACAAAACCTTCTCCAACTCAACAGGTCAAATGTATACCTAAAATAAAATGAACAAAACATGAAACAAATGTCATTCTTTGCACATATATATAGAGGCCTAAATCAACTTGGAAGTGTTCAGGGCATGGTTCATGGTTCTTTGCTTAGAAACACTTATTTACACTACAGAAAACTGATGAATTTTTTCAATTACGTTACTCTTCATACCTTCACTGTCACAGGAGAGAAAATATTAAAAAATAAAAATTCCATATAGAAATATTATGTTTCAGTACCAAAATCATTTAAATGGAGGAGAAAGTAAAAAGAGAAATTGTTTAGTTCATTTATATATTGCATTTTTAAGTAAATGAAATGGAAATTTTATGGGTGGGGGAGGGGAATTATTAAAATAATGCGATATTATAAGGCCAGCACTCACTGCGTCGTACGACCATTGCACGACAAATTCAAATCCGCTATATGTGAGCGACAGATGACGTGACCCCGTCTTTTGATTGTCGGTGGCAATCTGAACAGATCGTCATTAAAAACAATCTGTTGCGTGCGCATCATCGCGTTGCGTTTTTTCTTTATAGAATAGAAGTGCCCAGCTTTAGACATGACGGTTAAAATTGTGATTGGTACTACCGGCCCTAAGCCTAAGTTGGCTAGGCTCTCTGGCTGAGAGTGGGCAAGGACAACCTAGCCTAGATAGTAGGTCTACAGGTAGCGAATGATATCCGGTTCGGCCGTGCACTTGTTCGGTGAATGCGAGAATTAGATACAGCATCACAGTGCAACGTTGTTATGCAATATTAATATTATTGTTATAAATTTTTATTATTATGTAATATGAATAGGCCCAAAGGCAAAACAAAAGATAAAGAAAAATTAAAACCAGAGAAAATTAAAAATAAAATTGAAAATTATGAGAAAATAGAAAAAAGAACACTATAAAGAATAGGCCCCGAGGAAAAGGGCAATCTTACAGGCCCGCACGAGATCGTACAGATACAAATATCTTTTGGGTACGGGTTGACCAAAATGACGTGTGTACTGGTTGACTAAACGTGGGTACGGATTGACCAAAATTTGGGTACAGTTTGACTAAAGTGGGTACGGGTTGGTTACTGGTATGGGTACGTGTTTGTTTGGGTACGGGTTTGTTTGGGTACGGATTGACCTAGCCTAGGGCCTAGCCTAAGTGCATTATTAGTGCCGCTACTACTTTACTTACTTCTTGTCCGTGAATCTAGTTTCAATCATTTCTATATGCCAAAAGAGGTCTAAGCCTAGCCTACAATGAATATCAAAACGGGTCAGTTGCGATCTTTCGGTGTTTTTGGTTTACATTGGCCTGTTAAAAACGCTGGTGGCGCACTATCCTGCAAACAGATTTGAGTACGGTACACTGTATGATTTACGGTTGCTGATGATTCCGCCAAATTATTTAAAAAAAAAATAGTAATCACGGCATTACAACAACTATTACGGTGTATTAATATGTGGGTGTGTGTATGTATTTATTTGGCGGAATCAGCCACCGTATTTGAGTATTATTAGGGTATGCTAGGACTGTTCTTGGGGTTGATAAATACTTGGCGAACCGAGTTGAAGTTGAACACAAAAAATCAAATTTCAGTCTTATTTTACATTTTTTTCATTCTTAGGAATGTCTAAATTCAGTTAAACTAGCAATTCCATATTATATTTATAAATTATTATAACATTACACAAAAATCAGATTTTTCTTAACAACTGAAATTTTTTAGAATTTCAGTTGTGGTAAGGAGGGACACACACAAACTTTTTATTTTTCTCTGAACTATTTTCAGGGCCGGCGGAACGTTTTTCAAAGTGGGGAGGGGGGCCCACTTATAAGCAGGCGCGTAACAGGGGTCTTGGGTCAGGGGGGATGGCGGCAAAGGTAATCATTTTCCCGGTTAGTAATTTATGACTTGATGTGATACCCACCCCCCACCCCCCCCCCACACATAGAAAACAATACGACATAGGGCTTATTTTATTTATTACACACGTGTGTTTGAAACTAAATATTTAAACTAAAAATTAATTCTAATTTCGTCGGAATTGATCAAAACTCCCTAAAATGCGCAATTTTTAGAGGAAATTGGCCTACCTCAACAAAATATGCGATTTAAAATTTGAGATTTTCAGGAACTTCCCGAGTGAAAAGGGCATTCAATGGGGAAAGATTTTCCACTGATGGATATTTTCATCTTGTCCCCGGTGGTAACGCCACTGCGGAGAGAATACCTGCCCGCTTCCGCCGGCCATGATTTTCTTCATGGAAATTCTGGTTATTCTGCAATAGGCCTACTACATTTATGACGTTGCAGCTGTATATCAGTCTAAACACAACCCAATCTGGTTCGTCGATTATTGGTAGGCCTATGGATTGAAACAATCACTGAAGGCTACATTCTCAGAGTCAAAACTTCTCTTGTGTGCACAACATCTAACAACCAATGTCAATGGTGGATTGCGTGACAAGGCTGGAAAAGCAAAGGACATAAAGAAGTTCTAGCTCTATAAATTAATAACCATTAACCATTAACCATTATTGTCAACATCTTCAGTAAAGACTGACTGGTACATTCAGATGGCGATATGTGTTCACTCACTGATTAAACTTAAATCAGGAAAATGCGCAGTTCAAGGTGCCCGATGCATTCTTTCAAAATACTTCGGTTCACAATTTGTTCTCTCTTGACCACATATAAAAATTACACTAATTCTAATATGAAATTTACAACTGTGACAAAAATAACTGAAAGTTTTAATCCGACGCTAAAAAGACTAGTTAACTGGAAACCACAACAACTCACTGAATTGGTACTAAAGCTCTACGAAATGGTGAAGGCAGAATCCAAAGAGGTATATTAGCATTGTTGGGCGTGGAGGGGAGGGGGTCGGGTGGGGTGAGATGTGGTTATCGGAAATTTGCTGTGCCGATATATATGGTGTGCCACAGAACGGGATGAATGTATGAGGATGTTTTACAAGCACCAGAGGCATGGGCGGATCCAGAAATTTCCAAAGGGGGGGGGGGCGAAATTTGGGCCGATCGAGACAACACTGAAATTGGAGGTCTGGGGGCATGCCCCCGCGAAATTTCTGTGTTTATTAGACGCCCGAAAATAACATTTGAGGCGTTCTGGGCTATCGTTTTTTCTTTTTCTTTCTTTTTTTTCTTTTTTTACCTCTCAAAAGGGAGGGGGCGGGGCCGGGCCGCCCCCCTTAAATCCGCCCCTGAGAGGAAACTAAGAAAACAATTGTAATATCATCAGATGGTAATGCACGTATGTTCCCAAAAAGAAACAAGTAGAAAAACATTATGAGCCAGGAACCGATGGGAAAAACGTTTTGATATGTTGTACAACTGATTTTTCTAAGACACTAAAACGGTATTTGACAAAAAACTCGGCAACGGTTAAATGCGAGATTTTTGAATATTTAAAAACGGGGGAAAAGTGGATAAGGGTAGTTATGTATATCATTTACCGTACCCGAGTTTTTCGTCGAACACCTTTTTGTGTCTTAGAAAAAAAAATCAGTTCTATAATCTAACGAAGCTTGTTTGAGCATGGCTTTTAACCCTATGAATCAATATGCAATTAAAAAAGCAACCAGAATTGTTTTGGATTTTCTAGTAATCATTCCTGAGTATTATTAATTGACGTAGCGATTCATTTATGCATTGTTATACGCTGTGGCTTAGGTATAATTTTACATTTTTGTCGTTTATTTTCTAGAAATAATCTTGATCGTGAGCTACGGAAGTTTCTAGCTGGTGATATCAAAAAGATGATGCTTGCACTTGTTAAGGACTAATCTGGAGTCCAGAATCTGAATCAGGATTGGGTGATGTATTTACTTAGACAGAGGACCAATGGTGTATTAGCCTATAGGGAATCCAAAGAGTATATGGAAAGCGATCTGACTTTCCTGATTTTGCATGCATGCAATGAAACGAAAAATACAGTACTAGGCCTACCACAAGTAGGTGGGATTCCTACATATAGATCGAAAATTCCAAGTACTGTAGTGTTCTTTAAAGCAATGCTCGTTTTGATTTAAATGACTACATGTATATAAATCAACCCCTCTGCACACCCTATCTCTGGCATTCCTATATTATAGCCTAACTCTTTTGAAGGTCGCCCTCTAGGTTATGATCACTTTATAGAGACTGGAGAGTGCGCACTCTTTTATGACTATTCTGAAAAATATAGCCTATCATGGCTAGGCCAGTACATCACGCTCGACATCACACTAACTACAGCCAGATAAGAGGAAATGGAATAAAATTCACATATACACCAATCAAAACATAATTAACTTTCATTTGGATTCTTGGCGACGTTTATGCTACATTTTTCCTCGCCTATTATTAATGCCTCTTTATTCTGAAGACACAGTAAATGTAAATTATGCTCTTGAGTGCAGCCAATAAAATCAATGCATTTTTCAGGCATTAGGCCTATCTTTTTTACATTTTTAAAATATTTAGTGAAATACTTGAATCATTTTATTACCGATCTGGCTGAAGTTTATCGCAACAGTCTGATAAAAGGAGATGAGGCCAATTTAAGAATTATCAATGCAAGAGTAGAGTCAATTAACAAGAGGGAGAACGGCTCAGATGAATGATTACAATATAATGATGCTGTTGATGATGACGATAATGATTATTAGGATGGAGGTGATGATAATGTAGATGCGGATGATGGTATTCTCAGACCTAAATTTGAACTATAATTAAAAAAAAAAAAAAAAAAAAAAAAAAAACATGCGCCGAAATTGTCCATGTCTGTTGACTAAAAAGAAATCATATTCTTCAGAGAATAAGTTAATTTTATTTCATGTTGTTAAAGAACTTTAAAGCATTACTGATATAACAAATAATGTTGTGTGTGTCACTATCCTCCAAAACATTTTCATGATGGATTTTTTAAAGAAATGCTGGAATATTCTGCAGACTTACATATTTCAGAGGAGTATAGTATTGTTTAGATTATCGAAGCTGTAGTTAAAGTGCTTTGCCTTCCAAACTGAAGGTTCTGGTTTAAAATCCTATTGACGACCAAGATCTTTCCTCATGACTATAGAGGTAACAGCTTGGTTGCAGGCTTAATTATGAATTAATTTAGTTAATTAAACTAAAATATAATAAATTGTGTAAATATTTTTTATTATCATGTTACAACAATTATTAAACAACACAAAATGCCTAAATGTGTTTATGTGGGCTACTTTTTAGTAGAACCACAGGACCTCCCCACCCCCCACCTTTCTTTTTGGGATTTATCGA
>NW_022756030.1:118298-119714 GCF_011630105.1 Anneissia japonica
CCGGACCCCCCTTTCTTTTTGGGATTCATCGATTCATGGAAAATTCGTATGCAACTACTCATTTTTATTTTAAATTGTTATGTATGTATACACACATAAGCCCTATTTACTGTAATAACAATGGGGGAAAAAAACCTTGAATTTTGAAGAACTAAAAAGTAATTTAAAGACACCTCAGAAGTCGGGAAAGTTCATTTCCCGCCATCTAGAAATCGAAATTTTCCCTGGGGAGGAATGTTGACCCCACCACCTAGATTTGATTCCAGATCTGCATGATTCATATTCCCATTCATCTTATAAACAGTGGCGTAACAGGCGGGGCAGGGGCAGACTGTTTTCTCCCCACCCACTGACGGTTTTTACCGGGCTGACGAAGCCGTCGTACCGGGCTGGCTGGGTAAGAAGAGAAAAGAAAGAGGGGAGAGGGAGGGAAAGAGAAAGAAGGGGAAAGAAAGAGAAAGAAGAAGAGAAGAGAAAAATAAAGACAAGAATAAAGAGGAAGATATAATGAACAGATATCACAATACCCCTGCCTGCAACCCATTCTCCACTTCAAAAAGTGTCCATAGCGCATTCGATCTAAGCCGCCAGGTATTCTCCGCAGTGGCGTAATAACCGGGGGACAAGGGGAAAATATCCAGCTGTGGAAAGTCTTTCCCCACTGAATGCCCATTTCACCAGGGAAAGTGCCTGAAAATCTCAAATTTTAAATCGCATATTTTGTTGAAGTAGGCCAATTTCCTCTATAGAATTGCACATTTTAGGGAGTTTTGATCAATTCCAACGAAATTAGAATTTAAAAAACAAACATGTTTCGCGCGCTTCGCGCGCATTTTTTATGTTAAAGCTTGTGCTTGCTCACCTTTGCCTTCTAAGTTATAACACATAGTCCCAAACTCAAGAAAGAAAATTTAAGATAGATCGTTTAACCTATTAAAAAAGGGCCTCAATGTGTAATGATGTTGAAAGAATATGTTTGTAATAAATAAAGCCATAAGGAAAACTCTTATACACATCTAGATGTGTCGAGTGTGGCCATATATAACATAAGAGCATTTCTTGTTGAGGTAGGCCAATTTCCTCTAAAAATTGCACAATTAGGGAGTTTTGATCAATTCCGACGAAATTAGAATTAAAAGCACAAAAAATTTTTTGTTAGGGTTGAAGCGTGTGCTTGCCCTCCTTTGCCTTTTTCCATTTAAAAACATAATAGTCCCAAAACTTGAGAAAGAAAATTTAATATAGATCGTTTTACCTAAAAGAAGGGCCTCAATGTGTAATGATGGTGAAAGAATAGGCCTATGAATTGTAATAAATAAAACCACGATGAAAATGCTTATATTTAGTTCCAAACACACGCGTGTGCCCTATATTAATATTAAAATAAGCCATGCCGTATTGTTTTCTATATGGGGG
>NW_022756030.1:119759-124981 GCF_011630105.1 Anneissia japonica
CCCCCCCCCCCCAGGACCCAAGACCCCTGTTACTGGCCTGCATATAAGTGGGGCCCCCCACTTTGAAAAACGTTCCGCCGGCCCTGTTAGTCACCAAAAAGGATTTTCCACGGACGCACAGGCCTTCTAATAATATGACCCAAAGCGAACGAGTTTCTTGTCTCGAAAATCCAGACACATCGTTACGGCCTATACAGTACAAAATACTGTACAGTATAATTCATTGAAAAAGCTTTAAAATGAAGGACTTTAAAATGAAGTTTATGTATATAGGCAATAATAATATTTTGCGAATATTGGGTTCTTAAAAGCAATCTTCGGATTTTTTAGACCCAATCTTGGAAATTTTGATTTTCCCTAGTGGTCACGCTGCATTTAGAGACAGAATTGTACCCCGACGACATCAAACTAGTGTAGGCCTAGTCTTAAGTACAATAGGACGTACTACTAGGCCTAGGCTTTTGTTGTGAAAGTTGAAGTGCATGTAGTAGGATGCGCCATAGGCCTATATTTAAAAAAAAAATACATTTTGTTAATTATTATTGGTTGGCCTTGGACCTAGGCAGGCAGGCCAGCATTGCCGTCGAAAGTCCTGGGATTCGACGATAACGTCAGTGCACATGTTTACAAACGCCATTGATTGGAACATGGACCTATTCTTATTAACAGGTCCATGATTGGAATGAAAATAGACGCGCTGAATTTCGTTTGTTTTATGAACGATAGTGTTTATCGAACATTTATCTATATAAAAACAAGATTAATATTGTAGAAATTGTATTTCTAAAGATTCATATATAATTCATATTTCATTTGGTAGACAATAAATATTCCGTAAGATACTAAAAACGATTATTAATTCTGAAATGTGCATCAAATCTCAGCTATTATTAATCAGTCTGTATTAGGTTAAAGTCTTAAAATAATAATTTCGAATTAGGCCTAGTAAACAAATAATTATAATTAAAGTTTAGGTTCCCATGATGTCAGATGACATATGATATGATGCTATATTTTGGGCTCTGACTTAATTTAACGATGGCCCTGTCAGTTGTAGTAATGACAATAGTTGTGCTTTTTTAGCCATGTAGTAAAAATAGTAGGGTCTACTATTATTTTCAGTGTACAAGATGAGAGTCAAGAAGAAGTTGAGCTCCTACTTTATTTTGTAACAGGCAGCTCTATTTGTTTATATAGGCCTACTGGAAGATTCATTATTTAAGTTAAAACAAGACAACACTTCTTAAATGTTTTATATATATAAAGAAGCACAATACATAATTCTTTGTAAATTACTTTATAGGCCTATAATAGCTTGTTTTGTTTTATAATAATAAATGTGTTGAGTATACTGATATTGATTATACGATGAGGTTTTTTTTTGTCTTTCGGTGTGATTTAAACATGCTAATTCTCAGAAAATATTTTCCAATTTTATTATGCCTAGATTAAGAAAAAATCTCACTTCAGTATAATGTTACTCTAAGGAACAGTGGCCTAATTTGGTTAATAAAGTCGGGAATTGCACGAATGAAATGGAATATCTATATTGCTTAATAGTGCTATATTTTGAGTAGTTAGTAGTTGGTAAGCATCGGCAAGAGTGTGTTGACTTGGTGCTTTGTAGGGGTTTACTTTCTACATGAATATTTATAAAAGTTTACTTTCCACATGAATATTTATTAGGATTTACATGCTACATGAATATTTATAAGGGTTTTCTTGTAAATTTAGCCTTAATTACCATTTAGAACAATGAGGAAAGAAAGGGACACTATAATGTTCAAATATGATTGATTGAATGATTGAATATTTATAAGGGTTTTCTTGTAAATTTAGCCTTAATTACCATTTAGAACAATGAGGAAAGAAAGGGACATAACCTATAATGTTCAAATATGATTGATTGAATGATTGATTTAAGGGTAGAGTAGGTCTAGGTCATATAGGCCTATAGATGTATTTATGTATAGACGGGTTAAACAGATTAGATAGATGTATAGATAGTTGATAACATTGTTGTCCTTCTCGCATAAAAAAACAAGGAAGAAAAGTCATCTTCCACTGACAAGTGCTTAAAATTAAGTATATTAAATTAAAATGCAAAGTCATTCACATTAAAACAAAAATGAAAGAGTCAGTTACAACAATGTAGTTATATTCATAGACGCCAGCCCAGTCACATCCATCTACATAATATGGTGTTACCAGGGCCCTTATTTCTACCAACTTGACAATGTTCATATTCTATGATTTGTGTATGCTATTATACTAGCCTATTTATCAGTATCATAACGACATTTATTTTCTCCATGGTATATCTGTCGTCGTCGCTGCCGCTGTTGTTTACCTCTAAAATAGCTCCAGTTCAGTTTCTAGAGTGCCAGAAAACATAATCCATCCTGATAAGTGGAAAACCAATCACTATCAATTTGAGTGAAAAATAAAACAAATAGTGCTCGGCAGTAAAATGTTTGTGTCGCCATAAGCTTGATTCATTATCAAATTCTTAGTATGATATCTCATATCATTATTAACCATGTAATATCAATTTTAAACATAGTTTAGTAAAACATGTTGGTGTAATTAGGTCAACATTGATAATGCTGCACCTGGTACTGGAACGATATCAAACTTTTGTTATTTTGTAACCCGTCACGGAAGTCTGGATGACATGGGACATATTTTAGTTGCCAACTTTTAACTTCTTTTTCATTATCTGGTTTTAATTTTAGTAGTTGCTAAGACAGTAGAAGCAAACTTTATAATAAATTAAATATATTATAATAGGCAAACACGTACACGACCCTGCGACATATTCACTCATCCGAGACCACACTGCATTCTCAGAATATAGACCCTGCTCAAACAACGTCCTAAATCAAAGGGCAACAAGATCTACTTTCGTCTAGGTCCTTCAGTCTCAGAACGAAACGCAGCCACCTGCTGCTGGTACTGACTGATAAATGACAATAAAAAGAGATCATAGGCCAAAATAATCAAACTGTTTCTCAGCTCTTTCTCCTTTCGCACCGAAACCATCACAGTCGAGTGCTAAACAGGTCACGTGAATAAAACGCACTGGTTAGAAAATTATCACTGACCAATAGCAACAAAGACACATGATCTGTTCCTACTGTAAAAGTATCGTTTGGTTTACTCCTGGTTCTCGCCCCGGACCGCGAGTTTCAAAATTTGGACTGTGAGATATTAAATTCTAAAACGCTTCTTCTGGCATCGATCTGGAGTGTCAATCAAACTTACCTACCAATCAGAAAATCTCTGTTGTTTTTGTTTCTTTTCTTAGAAAACTATTTTAAGTACCTGTGCGATAGGTTAGGATAAATTCTGAATCCACGCCTGAAAAAGTCTCAAATTCTCAAAAAAAAATGTAATCCACCTGAGCCCCAACCATGGTAGGGCTCAACATTTATTATTTAAATATGGTGGTGCGTGGTAAATATTATTGTTGGCCTAAACCTTAATCCAAAATTATGTAATCAGAGTAGAAAAATTTACATATGCAGACGTAAGACCCTAGGCTACAAATCCTAAAGACTAGGCTACATGTACACACTAAGATTCCGGTGGGGGGGGGGGGCATTTTTCAAATCTAAAGACTGTAGGCCTATCTCATTAAAAAAATAAATCTGAGCTTAACTTCGAAACAAGTTAAAATTAATTCTTTACTCAAAACAATATGTTGTTTTTTTTTTGGAAAAAAGTTTTTCAACAGAGCTAGTTCAGGTATTTACGACAAAAATTACAAATGCGATCAATAATAATGAATATACTGTTGAAATTTTTCTTGATCTTAGCAACGTCTTTGATACCATCGATCACTTACTAAAAAACTCGAAAACTATGGTATCAGAGCTTTCCTCTTCAATTTATGAAATAAAGAAAAATATCTTACCGATAGACATCAATTTACATTCGTTAAATCGATAAATTTCAATATTAAATGGGATATCCCTCAAGGTCTAGGTCTTCTGTTGTTTTTAATATTTCAAATTGCCACAAACTTTTTCACTTCCTTTTGTTTGCTGACGATGCAAACATTTTCATTTTACAAAAAATAAACAAAATCTGTTTACAATCTTAATTGTGAGTTAATTAAAGTTTCCAGTTGGTTAAGTTTAATAAATTATCATTAGATACCGCTAAAACGAACTATGAACACTTAACTTTTGATAATTTATCCATAGACAAGCATCTGATTTCTCGAGTAACGACACTAAATTGCTTGGCGTTACCATTGATTCTAAACTAACTTGGAAACCGCATTTAAATATAATCACTAAAACATTGTTTCTAGAAATATTGAAATCGTTAATAATTTGCCCATGCACAGATTCTACTCACCTTGATTATATTATTTTTAAATTGCAAAAAGGAATTGTGAGAATCTGTGGTGCGCCATTTAATTTGCACTCTAACCCTTACTTAAACATGAATATTCTTAATATTTATGATTTAAACAATTTTTTATACTGCTTGTCTGGATTTTCTTATTTACCTTACTTTCTTTATTTGAAAAAAAAAATATATCAATGATTTTCCTTGTTTTGGTTAACATTCATGTATTAGATCTCCCTTCAATTGTTATTGGTGTTCACCCGGTTTTTAATGGATTGTTTTTTCTGATTTCAAGGCGACCATGCAGTGAATTAAAGTTCTTTAACTTTTTTTGGTCACCTTCCACACAATTCTGTAACTTTAATTTATATTCTGGTGATGGTGTTCTGTGTGGAGAAACGATGTTCTGTGTTAGGAAACACACAAACAAAAAATTGCTCTAACAACTAAATGTAATAAAAGCCCTGTATGTTTATCAGTAGCTGTCCCCATGAAGCTTAGTTTATCGGCTTATTTGCATTTGTTATAGCAACATCACTTGAGATTTCTTTAACAAATATGATAATGTATCTATATTGTGAATTATGAAGATATCGTAAGTTTATTATATCTCCTTGGTAACATTACATAATAGGCCTAATATATTATAGTCAATCTCGTAATGATACAACTTGTTGATTTAAGGTTTGGTATCCGTAATGGATTAGCTACACGACCTAAGGACTCTGATATGTTTGTTTATGCTGAATCAATTTGGGAACAACTTAATAATGGTGATGCTCTACCTAAATCATTCACTAAACGTGAGAAAATTAAGAACTCAATTCGTGCAATAACATGTAACTTTCTTGACTTTGATAACC
>NW_022756031.1:0-1260 GCF_011630105.1 Anneissia japonica
AGGCTATGTCAAGTACTGTGGCAGATTCAAGGGGGAACCCTGTCAGCACAGGCCCCCAACCTCCTAATTTTTTCAAATTTATTTTAAAAAATTGGAGAAAACAGACAAAATTGTATACAACTTTTAATCTGAGAGTGCCATTTCCGGTGCAATAATCATAATTTTTCTTACCTATCGGCCCAAACAGTTGTTTATTTGAGCAAAACCCTCCCTGGGTCCCCTCTATTTCGACTTCCTGGACCCGCCACAGTTGGAGTATCATTTCCGGGATACATAGAAGGGTAATTTTTATCCATCGGAGGAAAAGTGAAGTTGTCGTCGGGGAACCCATATCAAGGATAACCCTTATGATAAATTATTCATTGAAATCATTGAAGCAAACTCGACGCATTCAATGGCGGAGGCTAAATTGTTAAATTTTTTTTTTTAATTTTTTAATGGGGATATAAGCAAAATTATATTCAAATTTTAAGTCTGAGAGTGATTTCCCGCCATCTAGAGGTGCCATAACCACAAATTTTCTTACTTCAGCCCCAACCATAATGGGGCTGAGGTGGTATAGATTCTCCATCTGCTAAAGTACCCAGTGGCGAATTCAAGGGGACCGAGCCGGCCCGCCCCGCCCCTAAATTGTTCAAAAAAAAAATCAACAAATAGCGATATAAAGATAATTATATTCAAAATTTCTGGCCATCTAGAGGTGCCATAATCACAAATTTTCTTACCTTACCCAACCATGGTGGGGCTGAGGTAGTATAGATCTTCTATCTGTGAAAGTACCCTCAATGGGCACTTCTATTTCGAATTCCTGGATCCGCCACTGGAAATTACAACAAATATGAAGTCATATTACAGTAGATTGATGCCTGTAAAATAACTTATAAAATTCACCAGAGTTCGTAAAATATCCATAGCTTCCAAGGGGGCTTCGCCCCACTGGAGCCCCACCGGGGGTCCTTGGCGGCCCCCTAGCCCCAGCCAAGAAGCTCGCTTCGCTCGCATATTGGACCTTATGAAAGGACCCCCCCCCACTTTCAAAACGTTCCGCCGCCGTTGCTTCTAGTATTACTGGTCGTCGGTGCATAAGTCCCAATCCGGAATCGATAAAGTTCCAACGAGATCATGTTTGTACCACCGCTCAAGTGATCAGCCGCCGCCCTATTCTCTATGCTAAAAAATTCCAGTTAAATCGCACTTTTGTTGGATTCCGATTATCATCGTTCTGTATAATTTATATATGCAATCTTGCTGGAACGCATT
>NW_022756032.1:0-780 GCF_011630105.1 Anneissia japonica
TTAAGACACTATAAACCATCTCCTTTCACAGGATACTATCAAATTTGTCGCAATGGTTGTTATAAAACAGTCCATTAACAAGTTTAGAATAGGATTCACACTGTATGTGCTGTGTGGTTCAAAATTAAGTGTGTCATCCATATATTTTATGTGAAATTAGTACAAACAAACAGGGGTAACAATGATATTTGACAACAATTAACAAGCACACAGACTATTAAGCCAGCAATAATTCTATATTTCTTCTCCATGATTATAAGAATATCATCTGACAGAACAGCCAACCATGCTTATATTACAGTGTATTAGTTTTTATTGCTAAATTCAGAGAATTTCTAATTCTTTCTTTTTCGTTGGAACATTTTTCTGATTATTGTTGCCATTATTATTATTACTTTCAATTTGGAGTCCATTCATTTAAAAAAAATATAAATATCTTTATACCATTTATAAATACAAAAAAATAACTTTATGCTTTTGTATAATATATACTATTATATTATATATACTTATATTATATATATATATATATATATATAATTGTAAATCCATGTGTGTTCTTCAAATTATATATAAGTCGTTGTAACAAAAAATTATGACAACAAGGCGTATAGACTGCAGAACACTTCATTTATTTTCGAAAGAAATTTTCGGCCAGTCCTCTGGCCTTCATCAGCTTTACTAAATCTGACAGATATGAAACATCAGTATGTTTTATTCTCAGTAGAATTTCAAGAATGAACGCAATTTATTCTCACCTGACACATCTGGTAGTATTCT
>NW_022756033.1:0-832 GCF_011630105.1 Anneissia japonica
CTATGTGAGACAGGAGCTACAACTAGAAATCGATGAGTCCCGGTTCTACAGTGACAGTAAAGTAGGTTACATCACCAACCGGAAACGTCGTTTCCACACCTATGTCTGCAACCGGGTCAGCAAGATACACAGAACATCAAAACCTGACCAGTGGATGTATGTTCCAACTGAGAAAAACCCAGCTGACCAAGCAACTAGGTCTATCCCAGCTACTGAGTTAAATGATTCATTGTGGATGTCTGGGCCAGAATTCCTGAAACAAAGATATCTGTCAACTGACCAGAACCATATAGAAAGAAATGTAGAGCTCCTACCAAATGATCCAGAGGTGCGTCCAAGTACCATCGCCTGTAACAAGGTTTTCTTGAACCAGACATGCATTGGAGTTGAAAGATTCAGCCGATTTTCCAGCTGGGAATCAGCAGTTCGAGCTGTTACAAATCTTAAACATATTGCTCGTTCATTTACACGCAACAACGAACTTGAATGTGGACGTACAGGTTGGCATGTATGCCAGACACCAAAATCAGTAGAGGAGAGATGTGAAGCAGAGAATTTGATTATTAAGAGTGTCCAGGGTGAGAACTTCGCTGCAGAGATGTCGGAGGTGAGAAGTGGAAGTGGAATGCATGGACGCGAACCTAAAATTCCTCTTGATCATTTGTTAGGGCAGAGCCATGGAAATTGGGACTTCGATTTTATAAGTAGACAAGCTGATGCAATGCGAAAAGTCAATCATTTGGCGAAAAGCAATATAGAAATGGCCACTGAACAAAATAAGAAGCAGTGCGATGGAAAAAGTGTGGCTGATCCATTTAAGATCGGAGATAGA
>NW_022756034.1:0-2398 GCF_011630105.1 Anneissia japonica
GAGCAGGCATGTGTGTTACACAGCATCTTGTCTGCTGGTATTTGCCTGGGGTCACACTTGTTCATGTCAATTGTTCTTCCGTCTTCTGCAACACAGGCGATTGCCCGCGATTTATGTCCTCCATCACAACTATGAGAACACTAAGAAGAAAATTGAAAATATGGTTTATTAGATTTTTCTAAAAATAGCTGAAAAATGTTAATTATTTATAATATATGGACTTTATGGACCTTGTAAAAATCCACTAATTAGATACAAGGGCAGATTTGGTAAAAGAGGACACAGATTAAATTTTTTTTAAATCTATAGTTATGTAGCTTTAATAAGTACTGTTGATATTTGATATATTTTCTACTAGCTAGAGAGAGGTTTAAGCATAAATAATTTAAAATTCTTGAAACGTGTTGATCAAAAGTATTGACACTTTATTACTATCCTTGTCAGCTAATTCCATCCCCTTAAGTCATGTTTTTCGATCAACAACTCTTTTGACACATATTCCAATACTAAAATTACATTGTAAGGAATTATTTACAAACATAAACAATGAGAAAAAGAAAATCTACATAATGAGGTGTAGTTGAGCTTTGTGTGGTCACTAGGGACTTAAGTCCTTTCATTGGCCACCTGATTACATTTGGTTACCTACCAATGTTTAGGTAAGGTTTCTGAGACCAGTTATAAAATCCCTGATATTCAAACTTTATTCTAAATTTACATTCTAGTATGTTATTACAAGCAAGATGTTGGAGACATTGTTGGCATTTTCAGTCTGGCTTGCATACTACTTGACCTGCAACCTAATTTTATTTTGAACTAGTTCTGATTCCCATCTCCTTATGTCTAAGATCAAGACAGTTCATGGAATCGTTATTCAACTGGAGAGTACCAGTACATTTCCAACAACAAAACATGTATGAATATAAATCATTAGGTGAACATAGAGAAATAAAATGTGGAATTTCATTTTATACACGTGAAATTATCATGTGAATTTGTGACACTATTATGTGAACATGTGAAACAATCATGTGAACATGTGGAGCTGTCATGTGAACTTGAGGAACAACAACTAAGCATGTGGAAGTAGGGCCATATTATATTAACATGTGGAAGTATCTTAAGAAATGTTGTAGCTATCACATGAATATGCAGAAATATCATGTGAACAGGCAGAACTATCATGTGAATATTTATAATCATGTGAACAGGTAGAACTACCACATGTGAACAGGCAGAACTGTCATGTGAATTGTTGTACTGTACCACTGTAAATGTGTTTGATCGAATAAATAAATGAAATGAAATGAACTACCACATGTGAACATGTGTGAACTGGTAGAACTACCACATGTGAACATGTTTTAAAATATCATGTGAATATGTATCTTTGAAAAGGTAGAATTACCACATGTGAACATGTTGAATTATCAAGTGAATATATATAACCATGCGAACAGGTAGAACTACCACATGTAAACAGGCAGAACTATCATATGAATATGTATAATCATGTGAACAGGTAGAACTACCACATGTGAACTTGTTGAACCTGATGTTGAATTATCAAGTGTATATGCATAATCCTGTGAATAGGTAGAGTGACAGTACCACATAGACATTATGTGAAAATGTTGAACTATCATGTGAACAAGTAGAAATGCCAAATTAATTTAATTCTATATGATATTACCTCTCCCCATTCTCCATAGTTCCAGGTTGCACATGGCTCATTGTTGCATTTCTGAGTAGTTGATGGCTTGGTTTGCTCATCACATGTTCTATCTTCATCTTGGCATCTTACTAAACGTTCTTGGATTCCACCACCACATGTTTTGGAACACTGTATTGCAACAGAAAAGAAAATGCTAAAATTATTATTTAACCTATCATGATTCTTTAAACCCACATAAATGTGCATGTTTGCATTAAATAATATTGTAAATTTAAACACAAATGGAAAGCTACACATTGGTAAACTTTGCACCACAAATAAGTACCTGAACACTTAAAACATTTTAATAAAATTTTAAAAAATAAAAAACTGTTTTTGTGAAATATGTATTAAATTAGGAGTTAAATCATTTGCACCTACCTCTCCCCACGGAGCACTGATCCATTTTGATCTGCACGATTGATGGCACGACTTCTCTTCATCTGGCTTATCAATTATGTTACATTCATTCCCAGATGTTTCCTGGTTGTCACTGTACATACATGCTACATTACGACTTTGTATTCCAGAACCACAGGATACAGAGCACTGTGGGTAAATTAACATCAATTAATAACAATAACGCCTCAACAATGATGAACATAATAACAGAAATATTTTACCACCACAATTTTCTTTAATTATCTTTATTTTTTAACTTGTATTTTTCTTAATTTTTTTCCC